>NC_063044.1:47593180-47694488 GCF_018812025.1 Megalobrama amblycephala
ACCAACCAGAAAAGCAAAGTTAAAAGATGATCAGATGTTGTTGGTTATGTTTTTACATGATCATTGTTTGATCTTAATCACTGAACTCATCTAGAGCCCAATCTCTAAGTTAGGTTTGCATTATTATTACAGCAGCACTGTGATTCTACAGCACAAGATCAACTTTTACAATACAATTTTTTTTTTAGAGATCTGATTTAAAAAAAAAAAAAAAAAAAAAAAAGTATTCATTTAAACACACAGACATCAAGAATCATTCTGTGAATCTCAACAGTGGTGAGAATAATAAAGCATGTTGCAATGCATTCTGGGTGCCACCAATCAAAATCATCCATGCCTCCCATCATGCATTGCTGCATGAATAAATTATGAGCTGAATTGTTTTAGTATTTTCTTTATTCTCACTATTTTCTTTTTTCGTTTTATGTGACTTTTTAGTAGTTGTTTCTAATGTTCAGAGTTGATCTGTTGATCAGAATATGTTGCTTGTCACCGTTGTTGAGATTCATACGCTGATTCTTGATGTCTCTGTGTGCCTAAACTTTAAAAAAAAAAAAAAAAAAATCTGTATTGTAAAAGCTAGTCTTGTGCTGCTGTCAATAAAGTCAATCTAACTCAGAGATTGGGCTCTAAATGAGTTCAGTGATTCAGATCAAATAATGATTATGTGAAAACATAACCAACACCTGATCATTTTTTTAAACTTTGCATGTCTGGTTGGTTTTAACAAAAACTAACATTAAAAAGTCAAGGGTCAAGAGCTCAACTAAAACAAACCCTGACCTCGATGATGGTAACTTAAAAATTGTGATTTTCTCCTTTGGTGATTTTGCTTGTTATCATCAGGTGTCTTCATTAATGCTCAATCATCACTCAATTAATCACTTATTTATCTCATTAATGCTTCAGTGGGTGGAATAAAAATATGGCAGGACTTTTACTCTTTGACCCCTGGATTACCCACCTCTGCTTTTTTATAATGTTATGAATGAACCGTCTAGTTATATCTAAAATTTTGTTCAAACTCGGCTCAAGCCGGGCACACATTTAACGACTAGCTAAAACATTCTAAGACTGTGCTCAACACACAGCGATTGTTTCCTGCGACTGAAGCAGATTTAAATTCTTACACATGGAATTTGAACACCGACTGTAATCACAGACTGAATGCAACTGGCTCTGACTGGACGCGTTTGAGTGCGATCAGTCATAAGTATCAATTTACATTCATAATCGGCCTTACAATCGTTAAGTGTGTGTGCGGCTTCAGAGAGCACAGAGATGATTGCAAATAAGTAATGCTAACGTCAGTGGCTATGGCACTAAATAAACAATTGTTATAGTTCTAAAGTCAATGTTATCTTATTATGTGATTTGACTCAAGATACAAAAACAAAATTACAAAAGTCGCATTTGTCATCCGTCACCGTGATGGGACAAGTGGACTTTTGAAGCTGGAATAATGAGTGCATTAAGCATGCTCTTTCAATCAGCAAGAGACAAATAATGGATCTATTGGATTGTATGCATTACAGCCAGGTACAAGTTAGAAATTTTGCTATATCTTGTATATTGTGGTATGTGAATATATGGGACTACTGACACATTAGAGTGATGAAATGCATAAATTATAATATAAAGAGCAGGACTTGCTTGATGTTTAAAATGGTTAAAAGTGCAATATATCCTAAAATGGAGCTTGGGGCAGTGCTCGTGTTGACTGGCCTACTGCCAAAGTGTGTGCACAGAAAGCTGCCCCTCTCAGAAGGCGATCAAGAATTTGGGACGTCCTCGATGTTAAAAAGTGTTAAGCACAATAAGCAGTGAAAAAGAACTCAATGCAGTTCACATGCTGACTAGCACACCACTTTTCTCAGAATGCGATCATGAAATCAGTCCTCTGTCATGCCTTATTGCACTTGAATGGTCGAATGGTATTTTTACATTTGATTATGAAATTTCTGTAATAATTCTAACAACATCTTACATAAACCTATTGTACCTGAAAAACTTAACTTGTTTAATTCTTATTTTTGTTACATTGTATTTGTCCTGTTGTTTGTAATTTACTTCTATTCTTATTTTTAATATAATAAATTTGATCATGGTGATATATATTGTTATTGTGAAATGAAATTTCTTATATCATGAAATAAGAATTTGGTCATATTGCCCAACCCTAGTGAAGACCTCTAACTGGGGCTTTATCTCATTAACTTTACGGTTTTGAGTAAAAAGCCCACACAGCAAAATCCCCTGAGTTAAATCAACTGTGTTAAGAGATTTTTTCAGACTGTACGAACATGATCCTCATATCACACTGTGGGATCTCAGCTGTCATTAATGTCAGACTGCACGACAGTCAAAAACGGATGCGCGCATGAAAACTTGTCCGGAGTTTTACATCATCAAAACATACACATTCGATGACAGTGAGCTGCGTTACACACGGGACTGAAATGGTGGCTAACAACGACATCTCTATCATTAATTTTGATCATGGCTTGTCTTGAAAAACGAAGACAATTTGACGTTTGTCGTAGGAGAAGTCACATTGGAGGATTGTGCGCCAAAACTTCTGACACTGCCAAAATTTCGTCGGAGGTAAAATTTGATCGCAACGGTCATTAATCCGCTGTCGGTGAACATGTCAAACTAGCGATCAAAGACTACAGATTTTAGGCTAGGATTATAGGAATCTTTTAAGATTTGCAAAATTTGTCTCAGATAACCAAATCGTGGCCAAAATCACACAGTGTGAACCAGCCTTTAACTGTAACGGTCCCGCTGCCCAGACGCCTCCCAACCAGCACACCCATGTTTAGGACATGGCTTAGCCCAGATGAAATGAACACTGCTCAGTGTGCACACTACAGGCTGTTAAATGTAACACAGAAACATGCTGGAGTTAATGAGATAATTAGGTGATAACGAGCAGAATCACTGAAGGACAGAGAAACAACAAGATCTACGACTTCAGCCACAGCCTTTGATGAAATCAACTGAAGATAAAAGACATTAAATCACTAAAGATCTGATTAAACAACTCCACAAACAGCATTTCCAGCTTCACTTATTACTAACCAGACTGACTTTATTTCTGACATACATCTACAAAAGTTGTTATTGAGAATTACCAGAGGTTTAGATGTTGATGATTTGTTGAAAATAAGTTGGGTTTGATGTCACCGTGATCAAGGTCAGCGCTTACTTCAGTTAGGCAGTTTAACTCTTGATTGTTTCAATGTTTCTCTGGTTGGTAATAATGACAAGAAAAATTTATGATCAGCTGTTTTGTGATAAGATTACAATTGTGGCTTATAATATAGTGGCTTAATTCACTGATCTAATGACTAGAGTTTTATATGAATAAAATGTTAAGTTTGTGTTAGATCTCTTCTAAAAATACAACGATAAAATGGTTTTAATCAGAAAAGCTGAATGAGTTTTAAAACACATACTAAACACTTGAAAGCTACGTCATCATGCAAAACTCAACCATGGACCCCAGAATGCATTGCAGCATTAAGCATGTCATTGTTGAGATTCATATGCTGATTCTAGATGTATGTTTGAGAGTAAACCCACGCCATAGTTGAAAGTGCTTAATGTACAATCTGTTTTAAAACTCATCCAGATTTTCTGATTAATACTGTGCTGGATCTTTACCTGAATCACAATAAAACAAAGTTCATAAGATAGAGAAAGAGAAAGAGTTTTTTTGTTGTTGATTTTTTATCAGAGGTGTATAGTCCAGGGGTCAGAAAGTAGAAGTCCTGCCATATTTTTCATTCCACCCACTGAAGCATTAATGAGATAAATAAGTGATTAACTGAGTGATGATTGAGCATTATTGAAGACACCTGATGATAACAAGCAGAATCACCAAAGGAGAAAATCACAATTTTTAAGTTACCATCATCGAGGTCAGGGTTTGTTTTAGTTGAGCTCTTGACCCTTGACTTTTTTTAATATTAGATATGTTTGGGCAGTTTTAACTGCATTAAAACCAACCAGACAAGTAGCTTTAAAAGATGATCAGGTGTTGGTTTATGTTTATACATAATCATTATTTGATCTGAATCACTGAACTTGTTTAGAGTCCAATCTCTGAGTTAGATTTACATTATTGATTGCAGCAACACTGTGATTCTACATCAGAACATCAACTTAATATAATCCACAGGATTTTACAAAAATTGTTCTGAATAAAACAAAAGAATGTATTTAAGGCACACACAGACATCAAGAATCAGCCTGTGAATCTCAACGACGGTGACAAGCAACATATTCTGATAAACAGATCAACTCTGAACATTAGAAAACAAGCTACTAAAAAAGTCACAGAAAAACAGCAAAATGTAAATAGTGAGAATAAAGAAAATTACTAAGACAATTCAGCTCAAAATTTATTCACGCAGAAATGCATGATGGGAGCCGTGAATGAGTTTTGATTGGTGGCTCCCAGAATGCACTGCAACATGCTTTTTGATGGCCACCACTGTTGAGATTCACAGACTGATTCTTGATGTCTGTGTTTATAAATGAAAGCAACTTTTTTTTATCAAAACACTTTTTGCAAAATCCCTCAGATTATATTGATAAAGTTGATCTGCTGTAGAACCACAGTGCTGCTGTAATCAGTAATGTAAATCTAACTCAGAGACTGAGCTCTAAATGAATTCAGATCAAACTACAATTGAAACAACTACAAACTACAATGAAAATATAACCAACACCACCTGATCATCTCTTAACTTCACATGTTTGGTTGTTTTTATTACAGTTGAAACTGCCCAAACAAAATCTAAGATTAAAAAGTCAAGGGTCAAGAGCTCAACTAAAGCAAACCCTGTCCTCGATGATGGTAACTTAAAAATTGTGATTTTCTCCTTTGGCGATTCTGCTTGTTATCATCAGGTGTCTTCAATAATGCTCAATCATCACTCAATTAATCACTTAATTATCTCATTAACTTTAACACCGCTTCAGTGGGTGGAATGAAAAATATGGCAGGACTTCTACTTTCTGAACCCTGGACTATACACCTCTGTTTTTTATTGAAATTTGTTTGTTTTTTTATGTTACCATCATGGTGATCAGAGTTTACTTTAGTTTGGTAGTTTGACTTGTCTTTGTAATGTTTGAGTTTCACTGTTATAACTCAGTTTGTTATAGCAAGAAAAGCAAGCGAAAATGTATTCTGATGCTATTGCAGCTTCAATACAATCATTGTGTAGTGGCTAAATTCACTGATCAGATCAATGAATTACTCTTGTATATGGGTTATGGTCATAGACCTTCCATTGCCAAGCAGAGAAAAACTTCTCTGTTGGGTTGAGGAAAGAGCTGTATGGTGGAAGGCAAACATTCACGAATCGCTGGTTGATGTTGAACCACTCATGTATTCGGACACCACGATGAAAGCTCACATTGTCCCAAACCACAACATAGACAGGATGCACTGTATGCTGATGATCCTGCTGCTCACGTTCAAACAAAACATCCCAAAGACCACCCAGAAATGTAAGAAAATGGTCAGTGTTGTATGGCCCCAGGGTTGCATGACGGTGGAGAACCCCCCCATTGCTTATGGCTGCACATAGGGTGACATTGCCACCACGCTGGCCAGGGACTTCCACAATGGCACGTTGGCCAATTATGTTCCAGCCTCTCCTTCTCCTCTTCGCCAGATTGAACCCTGCTTCATCTACAAAAATATATTCATGGGGCCTTTCCATGGAATCCATTTCAAACACCCTCTATATATAAAAGAGATAAATAAATAGTTTTGTAAGTGTTACAGAGAGACATACTTCTGCAAAAGTGTATGTATATGCACTCCTGATTTACATACACTACAATATAGTGCAGTTACAGTAACCGTATAGGACAATAACTGTAGGCTACAAACTTGTACTGTAAGCATCAGTGCTGAAAGTGTACACTTACTTGCACATACTGATATCGTAGATCTTTTACCCTTTCTGAATTGCGCTCAAAGGGTACTTTGTACACTTGCTTCATGCTTATCCTGTTGCAATGGAGGACACGGGAAATGGTAGAAAGGCTGACACCGTTGATACCTTCAAAGTTTACATTGTCTTCTACAAGTCTTTGCTGTATTTCACGCAGTCGAATGACTTTGTTTTGATGGACCATATCAACAATGAGAGCCTCTTGCTGTTGGGAGAACAAAGGAGTCCTTCCACCCTCATTTGGTAGTCTTGCAATTCTACAAAAGGGAAAATGCTCTTAGAAATGTATACATACAGAAACAATAGTAATGGACATCACATTCATATGTAAAATCTATTATAAATCTTTTTTTCTTTTTCTATTGACAAACTGATGTACTATATCAAATGTATACAGTAAACTTTCAGTTGCACAAATTAGAAAAACAATACATTTACCTGTTCTCTTCTCTGAATGTCCTGATTATGGTGGCCACAGAGAATCTGGACAAATTGGGTTGTACTCTTTGTCCTGCTTCCCTCATTGTCATTCCATAAACAAGAACATGCCCACTGAGCAAATTATGTCCAGAAGACGTCCACTGAGGGGCCAGAATGAAAGTTTTTATGACGTCTTTTTTTGACATCTTCTGAACATCCGATATAGACAAACACGCAGAATCACCAAAGGAGAAAATCACAGTTTTTAAGCCACCATCGTGGAGATGAGTGTTTGCTTTAGTTGGGGTCTTGACCCTTGACTTTTTAATATTAAAGTTTGTTTGGGTTGTTGTAACTGAGTCATAACAGCCAGACAAGTAAAGAAAAAAGATGATCAGGTGTTGGTTGTGTTTTCACATAATCGTTATTTGACCTGAAACATTATTGATTACAGCAGCACTGTGATTTTACAGCAGAAAATCAGCTTTATCAACATAATCTGAAGGATTTCACATAAGGTGTTCTGATAAAAAAAAAACCTTTCTTTTAGGCACACACAGACATCAAGAATCAGCCTGTGAATCTCAATGACGGTGACAAGCAACATATTCTGATCAACAGATCAACTCTGAACATCAGAAAACAAGCTACTAAAAAGTCACAGAAAAACATAAAAAATAAAATAGTGAGAATAAATGAAATTACTAAGACAATTAAGCTCATAATTTATTCATGAAGCAATGCATGATGGGAGCCATGGGTGAATTTTGATTGGTGGCTCCCAGAATGCACTGCAACATGCTTTTTGATGGCCACCACTGTTGAGATTCACATACTGATCCTTGATGTCTGTGTGTGCCTACAATACATTTTTTTATTATTTGTTCAGCACACCTTTTCTGAAATCCTTTGAATCATATTGTAAAAGCTGATCCTCTGCTGTAGAATCACAGTGCTGCTGTAATCAACAATGTAAACCTAACTCAGAGATTGAGCTCTAAATCTGCCTAACGACATATATGAACTGTGCCGTAATGTCAGTGTTTTGCGACCCCCGCGCTATATTCATCGTGCGTCAAAGCGCAGATTTTCTCCTTCTTCAGTGGATAACATATGTGTGCCAGCATACCAGCGTTCAGTATTTCGAATGGTGAGTGTGGGCGCAGACTTAAATAACTTGTCAGCGCTGCCTCTCATAGAGCTGTCTTCACTAGCCTCTACACTAACAGACTTTTCATCGGATAACAGCGGTGTGTCGTCATCTCAGCACAATGTTCAATGAGCACTGTGTGCTGACAAATTGCTGCGACCTCAACGTACTGAGAAGTCGTCGCAATTTTCTACTATCCCGCGCGTGGTGAAATCTGCGCTTTTTAACGCGCGTTCTGTGAACAATAAATCCCTCATCTTATCTGACATTATCATTGAAAAAGAACTTGACTTGGTGTGCCTTACAGAAACTTGGCACAACCAGTCAGATGGTCTTCTGTTCAATGAACTTACTCCTACTGGCTATGGGTTATTTGATTCCCCTCGCTCGTCTGGTAGGGGAGGGGGTATTGTTTTATTTAAACAAGATATAACATTTAGGCCAGTAGTTATCCCCCAGTTTAAATCTTTTCAGTGTCTGGCTTTGAGTATCTCTGCACCCAGTTCGATTGTCATTGCTACTGTTTATAGACCACCTAAGCCTAATGCTGCCTTCTTATCTGAATTTGCTGACTTGTTGTCAATGTTGTGCCTTAAGTTTGAGAAAACTCTTATCCTAGGGGATTTCAATATTCATGTGGACAAAAAAGACTCTGCTATGACAAAGGACTTTCTGTCTTTACTAGAGTGTTTTGACCTTAAACAGCTGGTGGACTTCTCTACTCACAACAAGGGCCACACCCTAGATCTAGTTATTTCTAGTGGATCATTTTTGTCCCAGCCTTACACCGTAGACCTAGGTCTGTCTGACCATTTTGCTGTCCTTTTTAATATGGAATTGGAAAATCCCAATATCTCTACATCCCATACTATAATGTATCGGAATTGGACATCAATTGATCTCCAGGATTTTTCTGCTTTTATTGAGTCCTCTTTAATGTGTTTCTCTTTTACTGACCCTTTGGAGGACAAAGTCTCGCTGTTACACTCAGTTCTCTTGTCTGGTTTAGATTCATTTGCACCTTTGAAGTCTCGCTCTGTTTCATATGTTCGCTCTGCCCCTTGGTATAATAATGAGCTGCGTACCAAGAAGGCAATGTGTCGTAAGATGGAGCGAAGGTGGCGTCTCTCTGGTATGAATGTTCATCTTCATGCTTGGAAGGACAACTTAAATGAATATCAGTCTGAGATTGCTTCTACTAGGTCCCAGTACTTTTCTCAGATTATTATTAATAACCAGAGCAAACCCAGACAATTGTTTCATGTTATTAACAAACTTTTAAAAGGTGATAATTCCTCCCATACATCCATTGCAGCTGACCTTTGTGATAGGTTTCTTGATTTCTTCAGTTCTAAGATTGAGAAGGCTCGTAGTAGTTTGAGTCACACTGCTATGATCGATGACTCTGCTTTCTGTACCCTTCACTTTTCTGGTTCTCCTCTCTCAAACTTCTCTATACTTGATTTAACCTCTCTGGGCAAGGTAGTGTCACAAATGAAGGTTACCACCTCCATAACTGACCCACTTCCTACCTGCTTGTTCAAAGCATGCTTTCCTTGTTTAAGCGATATGGTGCTGAGCATTGTTAATGACTCTCTTTCCTCAGCGGTTGTACCAGCAGCTTTTAAAATAGCTGCTGTTACTCCGGTACCTAAAAAGCCAAACGTTGATCTTGACAACTTACACAATTATCGTCCGATTTCTAATCTCCCTTTTTTAGCAAAAATTTTGGAACGAACAGTTGCATCTCAGTTGTATGCTCATCTAACAACAAATAATTTATTTGAGCCCCTTCGGTCTGGTTTTCGTAAATTTCACAGCACAGAAACAGCCTTAGTGAAGGTTACTAATAACTTGTTACTTGCTGCGGATTCTGGCTGCCTGTCAATTTTAATCCTTCTCGATCTCAGTGCTGCCTTTGACACTGTTGATCATTCTGTTTTACTCTCTCGTATGGAATCTGTGTTTGGCATCACTGATACTGCTCTTGATTGGTTTAAGTCCTATCTCACCGACCGTAGGCAATTTGTCTCCATGGGTGTGCACAAGTCTAACATTGGCTCAATCAAATTTGGGGTGCCCCAGGGATCTATTTTGAGTCCTATACTCTTTAGCATGTATATTTTTCCCCTTGGTCATCTTTTGCAATCTCTGGGTCTTAAGTATCATTTTTATGCAGATGATACTCAAATTTACATTCACTCAAAACCTGAAGATCACACTGCAGTGGCGTTTCTCGAACATTGCATATCGGAGATTAAAATTTGGATGTCAAAGAATTTTCTCTGCCTTAACAGCGATAAGACAGAGGTCATGCTACTTGGCTCTATTCACCAAATACGCAAAGCTGGTTCTCCTTCACTCAATGTTGATGGCACTGTTCTCGAGTTTCAAACAAAAATAAAAAACCTGGGGGTGATATTTGATTCTCATCTCACATTTGATCCACATGTACAGAATACTGTTAAAACATCATTTTTTCACCTCCAAAACATCGGAAGGCTTCGTCCTATGCTTTCTTTTAATGTTGCAGAAAAACTGATCAATACGTTTGTTTTTTCGCGCATTGATTATTGCAACGCCCTGCTCGCGGGAGTATCGAAAAATGCCTCAACAAACTCCAATATGTTCAAAACTCAGCTGCCAGAATCCTAACAAGGACAAGAACTCGAGAGCATATCACCCCTATCTTGGAGTCCCTACATTGGCTTCCCATCAGGTTTCGTGTAGATTTTAAAATTCTCATGTTGACTTATAAGGCCTTACACGACTTAGCCCCACACTATCTGAGCTTTTAACAGTTTATACTCCCAGGCGTGAGCTTCGTTCTTCAGAGTTAGGCCTCCTGACCGTTCCCACGACTCGCATGTGCACTATGGGTGACAGGGCTTTCTCTTCCTATGCTCCAAAACTCTGGAACTCTCTCCCCTGTGATATTAGACATGCAAAATCTATAAGTGTTTTTAAAGTTTCTCTTAAAACTTATTTTTTTAGACTTGCTTATATGTAATTTGTATTTTTACTATTTCGTATCTATTTATCTATCTATTAACTATTTTTACTATTTATCTATCTTCTTTATTGTGTATTGACTGTTTATTACTTTGTACTATGTGTAAAGCGCTTTAAGAATACCCTTTTAAAGGCGCTATATAAAATAAAGTTTATTATTATTATTATTATTATTATTAAAAATTGTGATTTTCTCCTTTGGTGATTCTGCTTGTTATCATCAGGTGTCTTCAATAATGCTCAATCATCACTCAATTAATCACTTATTTATCTCATTAATGCTTCAGTGGGTGGAATAAAAATATGGCAGGACTTTTACTCTTTGACCCCTGGATTACCCACCTCTGATGATATGAAGAATGTAACTAATTTGCCATTAAACAAGGCATCTTTACACAGCCGATTTATGGCTGCTCTGAAGCGGGTCTGTATCTGCTCAGAATTCAGTGTAAAGACGCAATGCCGCATTAAAGAAGACCTAAAATATGCCGGGTCTGACTTGCTTCAGCCCCTAGTATCAAAGGCGAGTCTGATACTGTTCTGGTTCAGTGTAAATGAACACGAAATATAGCCGCCCTAAACTACGTCATTGTCATGACAACCATTTCAGTCAGCTCAGGCGGCGCGAGATTCAAGAAGCAGGAGACGAAACATATAGCCTAGGGCAAATAATAAAAATAATGTCATCCAACAAGGGGAGTCCTGTACTCGCATCATGAAGCAATAACAGCAGAAAATCGTTGTGTGTCATAAATTGGCTTTCGCCGTTTGTAATCTTCCTATGAAGAGACTGTCAGATCAACGCGCTGCTACATTTCTCTCAGATACGGTAAATGCTTGACACAATCAGCATCACTTTGATTGTGTATTGTTATATTATATTCCAAAAATCATCTCCTTGAGGACGATATTTCACCCACACACGACGGTCTGGTGAGTGGTGACATCTACTGTCCTGCCTGACACACTAGCATAATTTGTTGTTTCTGGCTCTTTGAGAAAAAAAAATAAAAAATAAAAATGTTCGACCTCTTTTAATCCTGTTGTGATCTACCCGATGTAATAATGAATAATTTTTTGTAGCATCGTTCAAACTGTAACAATTTTTATTATGACAAACATCAAAGCCTGAGGTATAGCACGCAGTTTACTAATTTAAAATTTCGCATTTTTTTATTTCAAGTTATATTTCATTGTTTATTATTTAATTATTTTTGTTAAAACTGTTAGTTTTGAAATACTCATGTTCAAAGCATTGTTTCCCTCAATTTTAATTCCTGTGTAAATGCATTTATGCCACTTCAGAGGAGCATTAAACAGTCTGTGTAAATGCACATTTTTGTGATTTTATGCTGCTTCAGAGTTGGTTTCTGTGCCGCTTTTTCTGTGTAAAGATGCCTTTAGCGACTGTTTCTATTGTGACTCCATGGATTCAGTGTTCTGTTGAGAATATCTTGTGTGTTAATGTGAACATACTGTATTCAAGTTTGGGCATAATCAACTGAGGGTTCGGGGTATATGTGATGGTAAATTAACCTTGTGTTCTGGAATACACCCCAGGGCCACTGTAATTTACATCCAGTTAATTAGCAACAAGGGCATGAGTTTGCATCATGCAATATCTGCCTTTGATTTTGTATCTGTCCTGAGTGCATTTTCTCGCTTCCTCTCACTGCAGCCACATACTGTTATCTAAATTTCAGTTGAGGTGAGGGACATCTCAAACTGTAGAGTCTAAGGCAGCCATGTTTGAAGGCTAAGGTGCATTTTGTAAATTGTAATTTGCTGACCTGACACAGGGGGATTTTTATTCTTCTTTCAAAATGCCTTTTAAGATTTATACTGGTAAAGATATTGTTGAAGATATTGATATTATTGATGAAGAGATGCATAATTTTACCTTATTAGCAGAAAAAAATAACTAGTAGTCTGCTATTTATTTTTTTCCCCATTTTTAAATGGCTGTTTTCTTCTTTATATTACAGACAAAAAATGACCAGTTTAGACAAATTTGATGCAATCATCAATCAAAGTAGTATAATTGAGGAGGGGACTCCTGTTCGATACCATCTGAAAGTGAGGACAGAATCTCATGATCCATCTGAGCCATATCGAGAAATCACCTTTGGAGAGAGAGACACAAACAAACCCCATAAAATCATTCTGATGGTGGGAGAAACAGGAACAGGAAAAACAAAACTAATCAACACTATGATCAACTACATCTTAGATGTAAAGAGAGAAGACAAGGTTTGGTTTGAGATCACAGATGATCAGAGTGACCGAACATCAGATCACAGTCAGACCTCCATCATCACTGTTTATGGGTTTTATCCACAAGAGAGTCCAATCCATTTAACAATCATCGACACTCCAGGATATGGAGGCACTCGTGAAATTGAGAAAGATAAACAGATTGCCATGATCTTGCTTAGTTTAAGCAAATGTGAAGAAGAGATTAATAAATTACACACAGTGTGTCTGGTGATTAAAGCAACACAGACTCGACTCTCTGACAGACAAATATACATATTTGATGCTGTTCAGTCTTTATTTGGAAGAGATATTGCTAAAAACATTGTCTTGCTCTTCACATTCTCACATGGTGCTCATCCTAAAAATGCCCTGACAGCTGTTAAAGACGCTGAAATCAAGTGTGCAGTGAATGACGAGAATCAGCCAGTGTATTTCCTGTTTGACAACTGCCAAGGAGAGACATTTCACTCAGAATACCAGATAATCCAGGAACAATCATGGAATCTTAGTTCTAGAGGTATTGAAGAATTTTTCAAATTTCTTGACAACATAAAACCAAAAACCTTAAAGCCAAGATGTGTTGCAACAACGGAGGCAGTTGGAGGAAAATATTTCCAAAATACAATCACATTTTCGAGAGATAGACCAAAAACAAAATGAGTTGACTCAAACTCAAGAAGCTCTGGAGCAGAACAAGAAAGATGCTGAAGAAAATAAGAAATTTGAGTATGAAGTTGATTTTCCCTACAAGGAAAGGGTTGATATTGATCTCTCTAAAGCCTACATGGCAGTGTGCTGCACCGTCTGTGAGGAGAACTGTCATTATCCAGGATGCTGGTGGATCACTCTTCTCTCATGGTGCAGTGTGATGAGTAATAATCACTGTACAGTGTGTACAAATAAATGTCCCTACAGCAAACACGTCAAAGAAGCAAAAATATATGAAACAAAGACAAAGAAAGAGAAGAGGACAAATGAAGAGTTAAAGAAGAAATATGATGGCAATATAATGAAAGTTAGGGATGGTGTGTCTTCTATCAAGAAACTGGAAGAAAAACTAAAAAAATTACAGATGGAGAAAATGAAGCTGGTGATGGAAGCTTTCTATTGTGTGGAAACTCTGGAGAAGATCGCACTCAACACTGATTCACTGATAATTCTCCTACATGTTGATTTTCTGATTGAGAAGATGAAGGAAATAAATGAGCCTGAAAAGACTGAAACACTGGAAAACATCAAGAAGAGAGCAGGAGAAAAAAAACACAATGCTCTGAGATACATGAAACAAATGTTTAAAAAAATCTCAGGTAGTTAAAGAAATTCAGTAAGATGCACTCTGAAATAATATAATGTAATATAATGCTATATTATCATTGTATTCATTGATCAAAGTTTTTTTTTTTGCCATTTTTGTTTCCCTCTCATTTGTTATATTTGATATTGTGTTGATATTCTCCCCGCTAGAGGGGACAACTGGACAGGTAGTATGTCACATGACACGTTGCAACACCCAGTGACTTTGATGTATAGACACACCAGTTTAGAAGTGAGCGCTACCTTTGTATGTTTTTATTTTAGTTAGAATAGATAGGTTAGGGCATGAAACATGCTGACGACTTGCTTTTCTTTTTTTTCTTTTTTTTTCATGAGTTAGGTTAGACATTGAACAATTGTTTTTTGTTTTGTTCTTTTCTTTTCTTTGGTGTCACTTATGTCTTTTTCCTGGTTTATTATTTTTTTGCTTATTTAAATATTGTATTGTATATTTTTTCCCTTTTGCTTTTTTGATACGTTTTCATTATTTCTACTATTATTATTGTTATCTCATGCCTTTTTTTAAATTGTAAAATAAATTGTGTATTTAGTTGTCTTTAGTTTCCTGCCTCATTGTCGTTAATTGTTTTTACTGTGTCTTGATGTATTTGTTGTGCTTTTTTGGTTGGTTATTGGCTTTTGAGTATTTGGGTTTGGTTAAAATTACCTTTTGGATTGTCCATTGGACTTTTCTTTGTTTAATAAACCTGCACTTGCAACATCTGTTTTTATATAGCATTTTTCTGTTTTCTTTAATTACATACAAATATATGTAAAAAAAAAAAAAAGAAAGAAAAAAAAGAATAATCTAATTAATACAGTAACAAAACTGTCAGGTGATGAAACAGTCAAATGACTGGTAGCAACCGAACATAAAACACTAACAGATCTCTCTAAAGCTCAGCATCTTCACTTATTACAAACAACCAAAAGACTTCGACTCTATTTCTTTCATACAAAATTTGTTGAGAATGAGAATGAACAGAGGTTTAGATGTTATTTTTTTATTTAAAATAATCAAGTTTTAAGTCACCATCATGGGGATCAATGTTTGTTTTAATTAGGCTCTTGTCCTTTGACTTATAATATAATTTGTTGCTTTAACCGGGTGTTTTTGGTACATATTTGTTATAGAAAAAGATGGTTACTTTTTGATGAGAATTCAATTGTCATATAATGGCCTTTAGTGATGTCCGGTTCGCGAACGAATCGTTCTTTTTAACCGATTCTTTTCAGTGAACCGGTTGAACCAGTTCACCAAATCGGTCTGAATCGTTCCAAACAGTTCGCATCTCCAGTTAGCAAACACGAATCCACAAATTATTAAAGTTACTCACTTTTTGACGTGCCTGACACTTGTAGGATCTGTGGACGAACCAGACAATTGAATCATTCAGATGATTCTTTTAAACATAATCCTAATTCAGAATCAAGTTGCGACTCCAGCTTGTCTGCAGAGTACACCCAGGCGGATTAATTTTATGACACCCCATGCTTCCTGATAGCAGGAGAAGTGACAAACCAAATGGTCACCCAGGAAGATAAAGTCTCTTTGATCACCAAATCAAAGGAACAGAGAAAACAATGCAGGCACCATTTGTTCTCTAAAAAACCTAACCTCACAGAAAACTCAACAGAGACTGTTATACAACTAAAACTGCATCAAAATTGTTCCAAACAATTTTAAATGGACTTATCAAACATCTTTTAACTACATACATTTTACATTATGTGTTCACAAATAGTTATGCTTCAAAACACCCAGCAATTCATGTAAATGTATTAATTCTTGACTGAATGAATGAAAGTATGCTTTATTTTGTCTCTTTCCCACCTTTCCTATATCCTCCCAGCCAGCAGAGCCATGTGGGGCCCAAATGGGTTTGACCTGGGCTATCTAACTGGGACCCAGCCAGTTTTGCACCCAGTTTCCATGGAGGCCCCACATGGGTTAGCCCAGATGAACTGAACACTGCTCAGTGTGCACACTACAGGCTGTTAAATGAAACACAGAAACATGCTGGAGTTAATGAGATAATTAGGTGATAACGAGCAGAATCACTGAAAGACAGAGAAACAACAAGAACTACGACTTCAGCCACAGCCTTCGATGAAATCAACTGAAGATAAAAGACATTAAATCACTGAAGATCTGATTAAACATCTCCACAAACAGCATTACCAGCTTCACTTATTACTAACCAGACTGACTTTATTTCTGACATTCATCTACAAAAGTTGTTATAGAGAATTACCAGAGGTTTAGATGTTGATGATTTGTTGAAAATACGTTTGGTTTGATGTCACCGTGATCGAGGTCAGCGCTTACTTCAGTTAGGCAGTTTGACTCTTGACTATAACTTTTAATTTCTTCTCTGGCTGTTAGTTATGGCAAGAAAAACAAGAGACAATGTGGTCGGCTGTTAAATTATAACAATATAGTCATCATTTAGTGGCTTAATTCATTGATATAATGACTGAGCTTTTTATGAGCGAAATGTGTTTAAATTTGTGCTGGATCTCCTCTAGAATTACAACACTAAAAATGTTTTAATCAGAAAATTTGAAAAACACATTGCTCACTAAACACTTCAAACCTCCTGCAAGATTCACTTACACAGACATCAAGAATCAGCGTATGAATCTCAACAATGGTGACATGCTTCATGGTGCAATGCATTCTGGGAGCCATGGATGAGTTTTGTATGAGGCACCCAGAATGCATTGCACCATGAAGCATGTCACCATTGTTGAGATTCATACGCTGATTCTTGATGTCTGTGTGCGAGTAGAACTTACAGGAGCCCAAAATATGTAAATGGTGTGTTATAAATCGTTTGATGTTCTGATTAAATTCTATTTCTGTAGAATCATAGCAATAAAACAGAATTAATAACATACTACCCGTATAAACCTCCCACATAATATCAATGAGTTAAGCCAATATATGATGATTATATTTTTATCATCAATCAGCTTACAGCATCTGATTATATTTTCTCTTGCTGTTCTCACCATAACAAACAGACACAGCTGTCAAGAGAAAAACTAATGTTAAAAAGTCAAGAGCCTGACTAAAGCACACACTGATCGCCACAATGGTAACATCAAATCAAACTATTACTTTCAAATAAGTAATCAACATCTAAGCCTCTTCTTAATTCTTAATACGAACTTCTGTAGATGTCTGACAGAAATAAAGTCAGTCTGGTTAGTAATAAGTGAAGCTAATGCTGTTTGTGGAGTTGTTTAATCAGATCTTGAGAGATGTAATGTATTTTATCTTCAGTTGATTTCATCCAAGGCTGTGGCTGGAAGTAGTTCTTGTGTTTCTCTTTCCTTCAGTGATTATGCTTGTTAACAGCAGGTGTTCTTCACTAATACAAAATCATTATTCAATCACTTAATTATCTCATTACCTCCAACACTGATTAAGTGTTACATTAAACAGCCTGTAGTGTGCACACTAAGCAGTGTTCATTTCATCTGGGCAAATCCATGTGGGGCCTACATGGAAACTGGGTGCAAAACTGGCTGGGTCCCAGTTAGATAGCCCAGGTCAAACCCATTTGGGCCCCACATGGCTCTGCTGGCTGGGCTGACTTGAATGAAATCTGTTTAAAATGTATTGTATTCCATTTAATAGAAATTATGTTAAAATGACACTCTCTGCTGAAGCAGAAACGGGATATAACACCTATGTTTTATTGGGGGCAGAGAAAGCCCTTTTGAAACAGGACAATATCTGATTGGCCAAGCCCCCGCTGAGGTGTGAAAACAACTAAGCTTAAAGAGTCAAACTGCAAGAGAAGATAGAAGTTTTTTTTTTGTTCAGATATAGTTTTGTTGTTGTCGTAGGCAAAACCCTGGAGTAAGAAGAACAGACAAGCTGCTCATTCAAGCCATTCAAGTTTCACTCACTTTTCTTTTCTTTTACTTAATTTTCTTTCCGTTGAAAGTCTCGTGTTCTAAGTATTACCGCAAAGTTCAACCAACGACTTTTGCCGTTCCAACTCCAGTGACAAAGAGACTTTTCTTTCATTGTTTCACACGGACCCTGGACAAACCATCGACTTGGGAAGCCCTTCTCTGCACGACGAGGGAAATTCACATAAGTCAACAAGCAAGTACCTCCAGATGAAAAACTGAACTGGTGCATTTTAATTTAATGATTCATGGTTCGTTTGGGTCTCTTAAAACTCTTTCTCTCTCATTTCCTTCTCACTGCAATGCGAATGAATGTGTGTGTGTGTGTATGTGCGTGTGTTTGTCTTAGATTAGTTTGTGTTAGAATAAATAAAATCTCTTGTAGATTTTTAAAAGAAAGTGTCTCGTATTATGTGCTTCTATGATTTAATGTCTTAAACTGTCGATTCAAGTTACCCACTCTAATCAGAAGAGATTAAAATTCGATCGTAAAATTACAACTCTTTATAATTCCCTGATAAATAATTTCATTTGAGCTAATTTTACTTCCTAGGGTGTGTTAGCCCTACACACTACCTCTCGAAATAAACCAACATCCTGGAGTTATTCAGTTACTCCAACAGTACACTGACTTAATCTGCTGTAAAGAGAGAACTGATGATGATGAGCACGAGCAGCAGAGCAGCTGATATGAGTGCGCATGCGCGGCGCACTCGAACGAACATACACGGCCTGTCACCGTTCTCGTTCTCGAGTCAAGAATCGGTTGCAGCGGTTTTTGGATCATCAGTACACAACCGAGAACCGCTTCTTTCGGACATGTCCGATTTGAGAACCGGTGAGCTGATAACTTTTCAAGAGAACGAAAAGCACGTTAGTCAAGTTTTGTTCGGACAGTGTGATAATATAAAACACACAAATGGAAATATAATGTTTATTGTGCTTTTCCAAATACACCATAGCAGATTAATAACACAAAATACTGTACTGTTACGTCCCCAGCTAGTCTAGGGTTTAGGGGACAAGTAACAGAATAAATATGGTGTGATGTGTGGAGGCAGCAAGGTGCAATTCCCAACCCCAGGGCTTTAACAAAGACCAAAGGCAACTCAATATAAAAAAAAACAAGTTAATTTATTATACAGATGTGGGAGGATTAAGGCTTCAAGAGGGGGCAAGGCCAAAATAACAAACATAAACCCTCTAACTATTTAGGAAGAAACTAACTAAGCTACAAAAGAAGAGAAACCAAAATACAATAATACGCTAACTCCCTAACTAGCTTAAACAAGAGAAAACAAGATATAAAGAAAATGGCACCCACCTCTCTACTAACCCTTCCCCTAATGATTAACAAGATAAACTAAAGTAAAGGAAAACAATAACAAAAGTATATACAAAAGGAAATGACTTACAAAACATAAGGGTTTTCTGGTAGCACCAAAGTACAACAAAAAGTGTCAACACAATGACACTAAAGAAAAGAGTCAATCAACAAAGTATAAATCAAAAACAACTGATAAGGCTTTCTGAGTTGGGAGAAGAAGCCTCACGATGCAGCCTCCACACACACACCCAGCTCTGTTCAACGGTGCTGCTTAAATCCCCACAGCTTCCTCTCCTCCTCCAATCACATCGGATAACCAATTATTGATCATTGGAGTCAGGTGGCAGCCATTACTTCCTGCTTAGGGAAGTAGAGAGAGAAAGAGAGAGAACAGAGAGAAAAGAAAAACAAAAAAACAAAACAAAAACATACGTCCTTGGACGTAACATGTACATAATACTGTACATAATAATACATGCCAACATGAACATAATATTTTGTACACAGATCAAACTAATGTTCAGAAATAGTTCTACAAATTTATTTTTCTATATTAATGTTATTTAAAAAGCAATATAGTAAAAGTTGTGCAGTTGTGCTTTCAAGTTATTTTTTTTTTAAGATTAGAAACAATTAGATTTATCAAACTAAACATTTTTTGTTTCATAAATAATCCATGGACATCTTATTTAATTTCTAAACAAGGTGATATAAAGATAAAAAATGACGTAATCAAACTACAGCAAGAGCAAACAAGCGACTCCTTCTGAATCGCTCTCGCGGTTCTCCAATCTCAATCTCGTTCTC
Organism: Megalobrama amblycephala; assembly: GCF_018812025.1. Lineage (NCBI taxonomy): Eukaryota > Metazoa > Chordata > Actinopteri > Cypriniformes > Xenocyprididae > Megalobrama > Megalobrama amblycephala. The sequence goes on from NC_063044.1 coordinate 47,613,372, forward strand.
GAGTAGAATCGGTTGCAGCGGTTTTAGGATCATCAGTACACAACCGAGAACCGCTTCTTTCGGACGTGTCCGATTTGAGAACAGGTGAGCTGATGATACTGCTCATGCGTGATTCAGCATGTGATCTGAAGCTACCGAACAGTAACATCACAGCACCGGTTAACTAGGACAACTGATGCTATGAGAGGACGCGAATGAGGGGCCAATTCTGGCGAAACGTAAGTTTATTTAATTACAAATAAATCATAATGTAAGAGGATCATGGTTTCTGCGCTGATGAGGACTAATTTATTAACTTTATAACTGTAAAACTTTGTTTGCACATCACGCGCTTCACGCGCTTCAATTTCACCATTTCCTATCGTCCAGGTCCCAAGAATGTCAAAGCCGATGCTCTATCACGTATCTACAGTCCCGAGGAAAACTCAGAAGAACCTGAGTCCATAATCATGGAGAAGCTCATTGTCAGGCCTATAACCTGGACAGAAGAAACATTACCTGAGTTCAATGCCTCCACCAACTGTCCGCCGGGTTGTCCACCAGGAATATATTCCACGGACACAACACCTTCCACTCATCCACTCCTCACACGCGCCGTTGGGCACCGGCCACCCGGGGGTCAATGAAACCCTCTCGCTGCTTAAACAGCACTTCTGGTGGCCCAACATGGCAACCAACGTCAGGAGATACGGTAAGGGGTGCAGGGAATGTGCCATGTCCAAGAGTCCTCGTCATCTTCCTTCCGGGAAACTACAACCTCTGCCCGTTCCAGCTCGCCCTTGGTCATATCTAGGAGTTGACTTTGTCATGGATCTCCCAGCATCAGATGGACACACTTGAATCATGGTTTTAGTGGACAGATTCTCCAAGTCTTGTCGTCTGATTCCACTCCCAGGACTTCCCACCGCTCAACTGCTGAACTTCTGTTCAACCACATATTCAGATATTTCGGATTACCTGAGGACATAATATCTGATACAGGAAGATACAGGAGATTGGCCGTTTCCTGCGTACCTTCTGTCATGGCCACCAGAACTCATGTAACCATTTCCTGGGCTGGGTCGAGTACGCCCAGAACTCCCTCCATCAATCCACCACTGGACTCACCCCTTTCCAGTGCGTGCTCGGCTATCAGCCCCCACTGTTCCCCTGGGATGGGGAACCATCAGATATCCCGGCAGTGGATTACTGGTTCCGGGAGAGTGAGAGGGTCTGTGCCCGGTTGCATAAAGCATCTTAAGTGTAATTTTCCCTTAAGATCGCCCTTATGTTTCCCTTAAACTTAAGGGTGTTGCAGAAAATAACCGTTAAGTATTACTTAAGGGTTTCTTTAGGTGAAACGTCATAAACCCTAAGAATGTCCCTTAAGTATGCATTTTTCACTTAAGTAATCCCTTAAAAAAACATAAGTGTTGCACAAAGCCCCTTAACCGTCATTTTCCTAAGTATAACATAAGGTTAGGAAAACTTCACTTTAAGTGTTACACGGAGTGAGCAGGTTCAATCCAAGTCTTCTAACGAGACACGATCGACCACTTTATATGATAAACATTTTGTACTTTAGCGGTTTATTCACATAAACATTGATGAAATCACATATGTATCACATATCTTATATGGTCAACGGAAGCGCAAACGTGCGTGCATCACACACAAAAACAAACCTCATTGGTTCTTCCGCGCACGTTTGAGTTTCCGACACAGCCGTGATCATAAAGATGTCTTACAATAAATGGACATAAATGATGAGAGAATATTAAAAATATTTTTATTTGTCATCCAAAGATGAATGAAAGTCTTATGGGTTTTGAACGACATAAGGGTGAGTGAATGACGGCAGAAATCTCAATCTCAGAAATCTCAATTTTGAGTAAAGCAACGGTTTCAGATGTAAACAGGGAACTTAAGAGCATTCTGATGAAATATAAGACTGCAAATCGACTAATCATCCATGTGGGGAAGAATGATATTCGGAAGGAGCAGTCAGAACTCCTTAAAAGGGATTTCAATTAACTTTTTGAAATGCTTAGAGGACTAAAAGTTCAGTCGTTCATCAGTGGACCACTGCCAGCAAGAGGAACAAACAGATTTACACGGTTGCTTGGACTTAACACATGGCTGCAAAAAACCTGCAACTTAAAAGGACTGAATTTCATTGACAACTTCAATCTGTTCTGGATACAGAGACAACTGTTCACTCTCCAGCATCCCCTCTTCTGTGCTTCTCAGAGAAAATGGAGGAACTGGTGTATGCTGGAACCAAACTCTCCCACTCTTTTGCTGCGAGCCCCCAGATATCAACAAAAAAGCGTCAAGCACCAAAACCACCAAAGCCTGTGGGCCCAGCTCGCCCTCCCCCTCCTCCTGCGAGAGCTCTTCGGCCCCTGCCACAACGCCAGGGCCCTCACCCTCCTCCATCTGTTCTAGGTGAACCAAAAACAACCGATAACAGCCCTCAGTGACGTGTGTCGGGTCCCCGCTATGATAACAGTGACTTTGTCAAATGTTTACAGAACAAGCGGGAACCCAATGTGCCTGTTGCTTTCTCTATTTCTGTTTTATTACGTGATAGAAAGCCTAAGGCCTTCTCAAACCGTTTGGCAAACCCATTTAATCTGCTACCTATTACACGTCAAACTAAGATTACTGTAGAGACAGAGTGTAAGACTGTTAAGTTAGCACTTTTAAATATCTGCTCACTTAAAAATAAATCACTTCTAGTCAATGACTTAATAACCACAAACAACCTAGATTTTATGCTTCAAATGAAACATGGCTCGAAGACAGTTGTAGTGCAACAATCCTGAATGAAACAGCCCCTCCTAACTTTACTTTTATAAGTGTCTGCAGAGCTGTTAGGAGAGGTGGAGGTGGTGCTGCTCTATTTAAAGATGTCTATCAATGCAAGCAAGTGTCATTTGGTGATTACTTGTCATTCGAATACTTGGGTATTGTGTTAAAAGGTGCTCCTCGCATTCTACTTATAGTTATTTACAGACCTCCAAAATACTCTCCAGCCTTTGTGGAGGACTTTACAGAACTGTTATTAGCAATTTCCTCTGAGTTTGACTGTTTTGCTATTACTGGGGACTTTAACATCCACAGAGAAAATGCAGAATCCAATATGGCAAAAGAAATCATAACTGTTTTGAATACTTTTGATCTGACTCAACATGTACATGGACCCACACACAATCGTGGACACACTCTAGATTTAATTATCAGTAAGGGTCTAAACATTTCATCCATTGTCATTAAGGATGTAGTGCTATCTGATCATTTCTGTATTTTCTTTGATTTACTGATCTCTCCGACTGTTGAAGCTAGATCTGTCTCGGTCAAAAAGCGATGCTTAAATGAGAATACAAGTGCACTGTTTATGAAGGCTATATCTTTAACACCAAGCAGATCTGCAGACTCTGTTGATTTTCTCCTTGATTCTTTTAACTCAAAAGTTCAGAGTGTTATTGATAACATTGCTCCTGTGAAAGTCAGGAAGAAAAGTGGCAGACAAAAAGCACCGTGGAGAAACTCAACAGCAGTGCAAAATATGAAAAGACAATGCAGAAAAGCTGAGCACATGTGGCGAAAGACAAAACTTGAAAGCCATTATAACATCTATAAAGATATTCTTCATGCTTTCAATGTGGAATTAGGCAAAGCTAGACAGACCTTCTTCTCAAATATTATAAACAGAAACTTAAACAACACCCGCACTCTTTTTGCTACAGTAGAGAGACTAACAAACCCCCCAAGTCAGATTCCCAGTGAAATGCTCTCAGACAGCAAATGCTGTGAGTTTGCTTCCTTCTTCTCTGAGAAAATTAATAATATCAGAAAGGTGATCAGCACATCCTTGAGCTGCACTGGGGTAAAACAGATCAGATCAGAACCTCAGAAAGCAGCTATCATTTCTGTTTTCGAAGCAATTGATGGTAAAATTTTGGAAGAAACAGTACAGCACCTTAAAACATCAACCTGCGCCCTTGACACACTTCCCACATCTTTTTTTCAAAAGCGTGTTTAACTGTTTGGAAGCAGATCTCCTAGAAGTGGTAAACACCTCACTTCTCTCTGGGACTTTTCCAAAATCCCTGAAAACTTCAGTTGTTAAGCCCCTCCTGAAAAAGAGCAATCTGGATAACACCATATTGAGCAACTACAGGCCAATCTCAAATCTTCCTTTCATAGGCAAGATCATTGAAAAAGTTGTTTTCAATCAGCTGAACAAGTTCTTAAGCTTGAATGGATACTTTGACGACTTTCAATCTGGTTTCCGACCGCATCACAGCACAGAGACAGCACTCATAAAGATATTAAATGATATTCGCCTAAACACAGATTCAGGTAAATTATCAGTGCTGGTTCTACTCGACCTCAGTGCTGCGTTTGACACTGTTGATCGCAACATTCTTCTTGACAGGCTCGAAAACTGGGTTGGGCTTTCTGGGATGGTCCTTAAATGGTTCAGGTCATACTTAGTAGGGAGAGGTTATTATGTGAGTATCGGTGACCATAAGTCAGAGTGGACATCCATGACATGCGGAGTCCCTCAAGGTTCAATACTCGCACCCCTCCTGTTCAACCTATATATGCTCCCACTGAGCCAAATAATGAGAAATAACCAAATTGCATATCTCAGCTATGCAGATGACACCCAGATCTACCTAGCCCTCTCACCTAACGACTACAGCCCCATTGACTCCCTGTGCCAATGCATTGATGAAATTAAAAATTGGATGTGCCTAAACTTCCTTCAGTTAAACAAAGACAAAACTGAGGTCATTGTGTTTGGAAACAAAGATAAAGTTCTCAAAGTGAACACATACCTTCACTCTAGGGGTCAAACAACTAAAAATCAAGTCAGGAATCTTGGTGTGATCTTGGAGTCAGACCTGAGTTTCAATAGCCATGTAAAGACAATAACTAAATCAGCATACTATCATCTCAAAAATATTGCAATAATTAGATGCTTTGTCTCCAGTCAAGACTTAGAGAAACTTGTTCATGCTTTCATCACCAGTAGGGTGGATTATTGTAATGGGCTCCTCACTGGTCTTCCCAAAAAGACCATAAGACAGCTGCAGCTCGTACAGAATGCTGCTGCCAGGATTCTGAGCAAAACCTGAAAACATGAACACATCACACCAGTGCTCAGGTGTTTGCACTGGCTTCCAGTTGCATTTAGAATTGATTTTAAAGTACTGTTACTTGTTTATAAATCACTTAATAGCCTAGGACCTCAATACATTGCAGATATGCTCAAAGAATATAAACCTACCAGATCACTCAGATCATCAGGATCAAGTCATTTAGAAATACCAAGGGTTCACTCAAAGCAAGGAGAGTCTGCTTTTAGCTGTTACGCCAGCCGTGGCTGGAACCAGCTTCTAGAAGAGATCAGGTGTGCTCCAACAGTAGCCACATTCAAATCAAGACTCAAAACACATCTTTTTACCTATGCATTTGCTGACTGAGCACTGTGCTATGTCCAAACTGTCTGCATTTTATTTTATACGTATTATCTTTTTATTCTTTTAATTCATTTTTCTGTTTTTATTTCGTTTTTAATGTATTTTATATATTTTATGCATCATCTTGTTAATCTGACTTTTAATGCATTTTAAATATTGCTGTCTGGTTGAAAGAGCAGGGAGAATTAGGAAGAAAGTGATTAAGTTAAAATTTGGTAAATTTGGATAAGGGGACAAACCATGGGGAAATTTGAGCTGTAGTGCATGGTTAAGATATCTCTGGATTACAGTCAGGACACTTTCCAAAGGGGGAAATTTCCAAAGGGGAAATTTGAACTGCGTTGCATAGATAAGATATCTCCGGAAGGGGGATTAGGGCTGTGTGGTGCAGTTTGAGGTGTCTTGGCAAAAGGGGAGACTGAAACTTTGTTTATCAGTTTGAAGTGCCTTAACAGGTAGCAGTCCTGTGAGGAAGATCCATCTAGATCGGCTCTGATGGATAGATCCGTTTAGATCCACTCTGACAGACAACAACAACAACAACAACAACAACAACAACAACAACAAAAACTCCCTAAGACTTCCTAGCTCATCCATCCAGACAGGAAATTCTCTGTTTTTACTGTTATTTCTATTCCTTATGTTCTATTTTTATTCTTCTTCTTTATGTAAAGCACTTTGAATTACCATTGTCTATGAAATGTGCTATACAAATAAAATTGCCTTGCCTTGCCTTGCCTAAACTATCAATTTGAGTTTCTCGTCTGGTCGTTCTCTTTCATATTTGGTTTTCTTTTTTGTTTTCCTTATCCATCCTATGTTGTTTTCTGTGAAAACTTACCACGATATGTATTAACAAATTACGTGTCCATGGCAACAGTAGAATTATATAACGCCAAAACCTGGAATGCTGTCGTGAAACACTTAACGGTTTCCCTTAACTAAGAGAACAGTTTAAGAGATTATATGCAACACCCTTAAGTCATTCCCTTAGTTAAGGGGAAATCAAGCCTTAAGTGTCATACTTAAGGGAAAAACTTAAGGTGCTTTATGCAACTGGGCACTGGGACTCAGCACATCTTCAGCTCCAGCGAGCCCTCAGAAGACACAGGCTTACAGCGGATCTTCGTTGGTTCAAGCGCCTGTATATCAGCCTGGAGATAAGGTCTGGTTATCCACTAGAGACATACGAATGTGCCTTCCCTGCAAGAAGCTGAGTCCCAGATTCATTGACCCCTACACCATCCTCAGACAAATCAATCCTGTCACGTACCAGCTACAGCTTCCCCCTGAGGTCAGAATTCACCCCACATTCCATGTGTCTTTGTTAAAACCTCACCATCAGTCTGTTCTTCCCTCCACAGAGCCTGGTGATGCAGAAGAACTCCCCCTTCCAATCATTGTGGAGGACGGAGCAGCATACCTGATCAAGGAAATCCTGGACTCCCATCGTCGTGGTGGTCATCTAGAGTACCTCGTCGACTGGGAAGGATATGGTCCCGATGAGAGGTCATGAGTACCTAGAGTTGACATCCTGGATCCGAGCCTTTTTGAAGACTTCCATGCCAGACATCCCAACAGACCAGCTCCAAGAGGCAGAGGCCGACCACCATGACGGCGGGGTCCTCGGTCCTCAGGAGCGGACCGTGGAGGGGGGGGTAATGTCACAGACACACCAGGCTCTGCACCCAGCCAATCACATCGCACTCCCTCACCAGAGTTCTGATCACACGCACCTGACACTCATCACCAGTCCAATCAACAGCACTATAAAAGACATTCAGAGTCACTCAGTCATTGTCCGGTCTCATTAACGCATACTAACCTGAATGCTTACCTTACGGACTCCTTACCTGTCTCCGGTGTGTCTCCTAGATCCTCCGTGTTCTCCAGTCCCCCGTGAGTGTCCATGTGCAGTCTCTGTTCCAAGTCTCCTGGTCATCGTTGAATCTGGTGTGAAGATCAAGTTCAGTGTTCCTGTCTTGATATATCCTCTGTCTGGTTCCATGTCTCTCTGCCTTCATCTAACCTGGTGTGAAGATCAAGTCAAGTATTACTGTCTTGATATATACTCTGCCTGGAAACTTCATCTGAGATACTCACCTGTTACTGCTCTGATTGTCTCAATAAACATCGTAAACTTTACCTGTGTCTCCGACCTCCTGTGTATGGTAACAGAAGGACACGCATCAATTATTTCTGTCTCTGTCACATCATCCCCCAAAGTTCTGAGGAGTATTACTCTAAAATCTGGACCCGTCAGTTGTGCGTAACGGGTATGACTTTTCAGGATCTGCACAAATTTCACCAGATGAGAGGGAGAAGGCAGATTGTTACATATGCTTTCGATGTCACTTGCCTTAGCAGGACGTATGGAAATTTGATTTCCCTGTCTCACAAACATAAAAGCAGGCTCTGATTTTTGTTCATCTTTTGGCTTCTCGCAGTCTGCCTGTTTACTGGCAGCTGCGGCCCCCCTGACACACACTGTTTTGTCTCACTCATCATTGCATATCTGTCTTTTCTACATTCTTTCAGGGTGGGATGTAATTTTGGTTGAATGACAGGTTGTTTCAATTCCTCTACTGTAGGAGCCTTATATTGACAAATATTTGAAAGGGATGCTGAGGCATGGGGCAATTTTGGCCTCTCTGGACCTTTATCCCAATATGTTTTCATTTCTTTCCATTTAATGTACTAATGACTCTTTCATGTACTTATAATTCCATTCTGGGTCTCCCCAGCCCCCATTAATCATCGAATTTGCACTTTCCAAATCTGGCTTAAAAGTGCCTTCTTTGGGGAAAGGGTCCAATTGTACTTTTCCTTGAGTCCACCCGCTTAATATCCACAATTATTTCTAAACATCCAATTTCGGGGTGTCTCATCTTGTATTGGTCTTGATATCTTTTGACCCATCCTTCACCTAATTTGATTTTTAATTTGCCACACCACACCAAAGGGGTCTCTTTATAATTCTTTAATTATAATGATTCAGCCAATTTTTGTTAATTCGTCAACCAGAATATTCCCATCAACACTTTGTTTTCCATTAGAGCGGATCTAAACGGATATCCGTCAGAGCAGATCTGCATGGATCTTCCTCGCATGGAGGGATAACCAAAATATTTGCCAGGTAGCTGTGCATTTAAACAGTACCCTTACAAACAAATCTTCCTGAATTAACTCTTAGAGCTGCATCCAAGGATAACACTACTCCCCCTGTCCCGTGTTTCTTGGGAATATCCCGGACGAGCCCCCAAGCTGTTAGATCAAAATCTCAATAATAGGTAGAATATTTGTAATTCCAGTCATCAGTTAAGAAACAGGCGCCTCAACCCCTGTGATGTGTGGCAGCAGCAGCGCGAGGCCTCGGGAGAATGACCAAGCAGACACAGATAAAGTGTGGTACAAATCATTCTCAGATTTATTCAGTAAGAAGGGTCATATTTATAGACATAAGTCAAACAACAATCTCCAGGATGGCTTGAGCATCCAATCATACAACTTAAGAATCAAAACCTTACCATGTATGGCATTTCATGAAATATAATAACAAATAAGAAATGTATGTGTGTAAATGTGTGTGTGTCTTCAACTTCTGGTTACGTGTGAGAGTGTCAGTGTGTCCAAGGACTACTACTTTTTGTTTTGTCTTGGTAGGTACATGATGTGCACAATGGAAAAATCCCAAGACACAGAGAAAGCCAAAAAGTGAAGCCCAAGAAATAAGAAATTAATCATCATTTTTGTGTTTTTTTTGTGTTTTTTTTTACCTAAATATGGATTTACGTTGTAAAATGTGCACAATCATACCGACATATTTTTTTTTTTTTTTTTTTTAAAGAAGTCTCTACTGCTCATCAAGGACAACACTTGTGTTAATTCTGACACATTCACTGAGTCAATGATGTTAATACAGTGAATGTGTCAGGAATTATAACAGCGAAACAAGCAAAAAGCTAAAAAGCTAAAAGATGATCAGATAGTGTTGGTTATGTTTTCACATAATCATTATTTGAACAGAATCACTGAACTCATCTAGAGCCCAATCTCTGACTTAGATTTATATTATTGATTACAGCAGCACTGTGATTCTTGATGTCTGTGTCTCTAAAAAAAGGAGACTTTTTTTTTTCAGAACAACTTTTGAGAAATCCTTCAGATTATATTGATAAAGCTGATCTTCTGCTGTAGAATCACAGTGCTGCTGTATCAATAATGTCAGTCTAACTCAGAGATTGGGCTCTAAATGAGTTCAGTGATTCAGATCAAATAATGATTATGTGAAAACATAACCAACACCACCAGATCATCTTTTCTCTTTGCTTGTCTGGCTGTTATAACTCAGTTACAACAGCCAAATAAAATGTAATTTTAAAAAAGTCAATCAAACCTTGATCTCCATGATCGTGCAGTAAAATTTTCTCCTTTGGTGATTCTGCTTGTTATCATCATGTGTCTTCAATTACAGTCAATCATCGCTCAATTATTCACTTAATTATCTCATTAACTTTAACACTGCTTCAGTGGGTGGAATAAAAATATGACAAGACTTTTACTTTCTGACCCCTGGACTACCCACCTCAATCTGGGGAGTAATATAGGAAGATATAATGCTGTTTGTGGAGTTGTTTAATTCTCCTCTGCTGAAATTTTGAGATATTTAATGTGTTTTATCTAAAGTTGATTTATTCAAAGGCTGTGGCTGAAGTCAGTTGTAGTTCTTGTGTTTCTCTTTCCTTGTTCATTACCACTACTCAATCGTCACTTAATTAATCACTTAATTATACAATTATTATCTAATTATCATGCTGTGAACTAGAAATGTTATAAAACTCATTGAGTCTGAGTTCTGTTTCGGCCATTGTGTCCACATAACTTTCTGTAATATTGAGTTCAATGAACTCAAATTTATTTAGTACATATCACTGTTAGGTTTTACAGCATAAGTGCACAGTGTGTAATTCGGGACACAACTGTGTAACCGTGTAATTGTTGTTAATGGTATGTGTGTTGACCTGCTCTCTCAATTGTCCGTGATAGCTTTCTCCAAAGGGAGACAATAAAGGATAAACTAAATAATGTCATAAATGTCATTGAACTCTATTCTCTAAAGATGTACAAAGATCTGTAGGAAATCAGATTCCTCTAATGATCAAGACCAGGTGAAGGAGTAATCAGAAGATAATTGTAACTGCTTTTGAATGAAAGCCAGTTCAAATGCACCATAAGACAGAGCAGAGCCTTCATCCCATAAACTGTAAAAGTGTAAATTAGAAATATTAAATATTAAAATCCGAATGAATTATTATTCAAAAATAAAGAACAAAATTAAAATAGTTTTAAAGTAGTTTTAGATAGAGTAATTGCAGGACTTGTCCCTATAATTCCCTAAAAGTATTTCATGTAACTATCCAACTTTTTTTCTCTGTGGCATGTTTGCATTGTTAGGTTTGCAGGTTGCATTGTAAATAAAAGCAACAATCCATTCCACTTGTGCGTGACTGGTATAACAATGAACAGAACTGAAACTACTGACATTGCATGTGGGCTTTATCAGCACGTGTGCATCACACAAACTGTAGTGGTTGGTGGTTTTGTGTGGTATCGCAATCACAATAGTATGCCATACTCCCTTTTGGTAAAGAGAAGTGTAATTTTCTTGTTGAAACATCTTTTCTCTTTGCTTGTCTGGCTGTTATAACTTAATTAAAAAAGCCAAACAAAATCTACAATTAAAAAGTCAATGGTCAGGAACCCAACTAAAGAAAAACCTTATTTCCATGATGGTGACATAAAAATTGTGATTTTCTCCTTATTAGCAAATCCAGGTGACTGGAACAAAATACTGAAGAGGGGGGCAATAATTTTTTTTTTTTAATATTTCCATTTTAAACCATGAAGGCGAGCTAGTGGATATCACACAAACAATGTGCAAACTTTGCATGAGAGTTATGCGGGTGAAGAAGTCTCAAACTCCAGTCAATTAGGCTATTCAGTACAGAAACTGAATCTGTATCTTTGAAAGGCTCGCACACTCAGGGGGCAAAGGAGTATCTTTGAGTGGCTTGCACACTTAACTGTGCGCGAGACGGAGGGGAACGTGGGAAATGAAGTATACCCAGGCCTTAACCGCTCCAAATTAGTGGACTGGAGCTAACGGATCACATCAGGAAAAATATGGGGGGCAATGATGTACATCCAAGTCAATGAGAGGGAACTTAAATAAACAATGTAAATGACAAACAGCTGTGAGGGTGATTAGTGTCCATGGTGAATGATGAGTGGCGGGAACTGTGAACAAAGAAGCACATGACAACCAAAACAAATAGGACGAGATGGTGACTGCGACAGTTATATAGATGTCATTACTTTTTCATTACAGTGCTTTATGTTGCAGTGCACGATGGGAGCCACCAATCAAAACTCATCCATGGCTCCCATCATGCATTGCAGCATGAATAAATGATGCAGCTGAATTGTCCTGTAATTTTCATTGATTGTTCCTGTTTGCTTTTATTTTTCTGTTGTTTTGTTGTGACAGTAGCTTGTTTTGTGATGTTCAGATTTGATCTGTTTGTCAGTATTTTGTATTTAAATATTGTCACTGTTCTTGAGAATCATGTGCTGATTCTTGATGTCTGAGTATGTTTAAACACAGAAGCTTCTGTGTACAATGTATTTTTGAAATTGTTCATATTGCTGTTGCATCTTAAACTTTAAAATCACAGGACTACAATCACCAATACTTAAGTTACACTTCAAACATAGGGTCAGAGATTTAGACTCTAAATATCATCAGTGAATCATGAATCATCATCAGTGGTCATTGCAGGAAGATAATGTCATCATCAAAACACAGGTCATATATGACCAGGTCATATTTTCTCTTGCCACAACAAATGTGCTTTACAAACACAAAGATGGAACAGTCAGAGAAAAACTAATATTAATAAGTAAAGGGTCAAGAACCCAACTAATGCAAACACTGAACTCCGTCATGATGACTTGAAATGAAACATTCCATAAAACATTAATATACGTCTTTTTTGTTTTCCTTCATTGTTTCTGCTTATTAAGATCAGGTGTCACCACTAATGGTCAGTCATCACTTAATTTATCACCAATAACTTTAACACTGCTTCAGTGTTGCTTTTAACACTGGGGATTTTGCTGTGTATAAACATTGATCAATGAACATAAATAGAAGCTCAACTGAACCTGCTTGACGTGTGAGAATAAACCTCCTGTGAAAGCTGGTTGAAGTGGTAGAGGTGCCACTTTTTCTCCTTTTTTTTCTCGTGTAGTTAGGAAGTTGGGTAAGACCACTGTATTTTTATTTCCTTTCTTTCGATAATTTTATTCAGTTACAATTGGGTTTAGTCAGTGGCAATTTTTTGTTTATTTTGGCTAAGCCCAAACAGTTTTTTTCTCCTATGGTGAGATATGATAAATTTCCTGTCTATGGAGCTGTAGGGCAGGTGAAGGGAACAGCAGGTTCTGTTAAGACTGTGAGAGGAGGAGCGTTTGGAGGTCACAGAGGTGCGCATTATCACGCAGGGGAAGGCAGGGTCTGTTTCTATTGCCTTGATGCTGGCCATCTTATTGCAGATTGTAAGGCCTGGAAGAAAAAAAAAAAAGCTAAGCATAATAAGCTAAGCCTCCCGATACCACACAAAACCACCAACCACTACAGTTCGTGTGATGCACGTGCTGACAAAGCCCACATCCAATGTCAATAGTTTCATTTCTGTTCACTGTTATACCAGTCACGCACAAGTGGAATGGATTGTTGATTTGTTTTTTACAACACAACCTGCAAATTAAAAAACAAACAAACAAAAATAATCAATAAACAGTGCAAACATGACTCAATGGTGTTAGTTGGAAAAATCCTCATTGACATCCTCCAGAGCATTTCAAGCTAATTTCACTAATTAAGCTAATCCTTTTTAATTGTTATCCATGCAGCCTTTTAACATGTATTAATATTTAATTTTAATACCCCCTTTTTGTCGGTCAGAATGAGGGTAGACAAAATCTATGCCTTGACCCCTTTAAATAAATGCAAGGAAGACAGTTTAAACTATGAAACTTGTAGGATGTTTCAATGGTACAATGATATCATATAATTTAAAAGATCAAGAAAAATTCAATGTCATAATTCTCATGACCTCTTTCATAAAGGGTCAGTGATTTATTTATTTTCAACACCTTGTAGCCATGACTACAGTACATTTAATATATAACAAGACCTTATTTCTTAAAGAATATTTTAGTAGCCTATCTGCACCATTATAGAAAGTATAAATAACGTTCTTACATCACATGACCATTGGAAAACAGATGTTGCCATCAGTATAAATGCAGCTCCTGTCAGTTATTTGTGTCAGCTGTAGAAAGAAGCACTGTTTAGCACAGATCACATTGTAAGTAGATCAATTTTATTGTAATATGATCTGATTAAGTTGTCACAATGAAGACATTCATAGTATGTGAAAGTAGTAAATATACTACAGCATATGACAAAAAATATTAATTACTTTGAACTTTATGACCTTTGACACATGACCTTGACCCCTCCCCTCCCCCACAAGACCACCCAAATATTACCCCATCTCCCCATCTGCTGTATGAACTCCATGATCTTGAGGTTATGGAATTTAAATGGCAGTTGACCTTTGACATGGGTTATGAGTCCATTGATTCTCTGCATTTTGAAATATCTATGGTATTGACCTGTGGGTCATTTGTAGGGTGGAACAAATGGATGATGGACGATTTTTGAACTTTGACACTATATTTGAAGGCCTGGTAATTTATGAACTTTCGGGGTCACGCGTGTATTGAACAGACATCCGAATTCCGGCACATGCTCTAATCTTCCTGTGTAAGCAACAAAAATAAGATTTTAATGAAGAAACAGCTGAATCAAAATAACAAAAGAATAAACATGGTATATTTTATAAAATAGAATACACAAACTCGTGTACACACACACACACACACACATTTCAAAAAATGAAAAACATTCACATCTCCAAAAGATTGTAATATGTATTACAATCTTTTGGAGATGTGAATGTTTTTCATTTTTTTAAATGTGTGTGTGTGTGTGTACACCAGAGTTGGGTAATCCAGGAGTCAAAGAGTAAAAGTCCTGCCATATTTTTATCCCACCCACTGAAGCATTAATGAGATAAATAAGTGATTAATTGAGTGATGATTGAGCATTATTGAAGACACCTGATGATAACAAGCAGAATCACCAAAGGAGAAAATCACAATTTTTAAGTTACCATCATCGAGGTCAGGGTTTGTTTTAGTTGAGCTCTTGATCCTTGACTTTTTAGTATTAGGTTTTGTTTGGGCAGTTTTAACTGAATTAAAACCAACCAGAAAAGCAAAGTTGAGAGGTGGTGTTGGTTATGTTTTCACATAATCATTATTTGACATGAATCACTGAACTCATTTAGAGCCCAATCTCTCAGTTAGATTTACTTTTTTGACAGCAGCACAAGATTTTACAGTACAGATTTTTTTTATTTTTTTTAAAAAGTTGTCCTTATCACAAAAAAAAATTAAGAATAAAAATAAAAAATAAATATATATATATAGTTCAGGCACACACAGACATCAAGAATCAGCGTATGAATCTCAACGACGGTGACAAGCAACATATTCTGATCAACAGATCAACTCTGAACATTAGAAAACAAGCTACTAAAAAGTCACATAAAAACAGAAAAAAATAAAATAGTGAGAATAAAGAAAATTACTAAGACAATTCAGCTCATAATTTATTCATGCAGCAATGCATGATGAGAGGTATGGATGAATTTTGATTGGTGGCACCCAGAATGCATTGCAACATGCTTTATTATTCTCACCACTGTTGAGATTCACAGACTGATTCTTGATGTCTGTGTGATTAAATGAAAGCAGTTGTTTTTTTTTTTAAATAAGAACTCTAAAAAAAAAATTGTATTGTCAAAGCTGATGATCTGCTGTAGAATCACAGTTCTGCGGTAATCAATAATGTAAATCTAACTCAGAGATTGGGCTCTAAATGAGTTCAGTGATTCAGGTCACATAATGATTATGTAAAAACATAACCAACACCACCTGATCATCTTTTGACTTTGCTTGTCTGGTTGGATTTAATGCAGTTAAAACTGCTCAAAAAGTCAAGGGTCAAGAGCTCAACTAAAACAAACCCTGACCTCGATGATGGTGGCTTAAAAATTGTGATTTTTCTCATCTCAACATTAACAAGCCTGTTATCAAGCAGAATCACTGAAGGAAAGAAGGAAACAGAAAAAAAGAGATGAGCAGAAACACAAGAACTACAACTGACTTCAGCCACAGCCTTAGAGGAAATCAACTGAAGATAAAAGACATTAAATCTCTGAAGATCTGATTAAACAACTCCACAAACAGCATTACCAGCTTCACTTATTACTAACCTGACTGACTTTATTTCTGTCACACGTCTACAGCAGTTCCTACTGAGAATTAACAGAAGTTTAACTCTCATGTTTGTTTCATTTCAGGTTACCATGATGGTGATTGATGTTTCCATTAGTTGGCCTCTTAACTTTTAACATATATATTTGTCTTTTCTGACTGCTGTAGTAGTGTTTTTGTCAAACACATTAGCAGTAGCAAAGAAAGCTGAAGTGTGATCATTGTTAACTATTGATGATTTTGTAATTGTCATGAAATAGCCTGCTTCACTGAAGTCATAATTAAATATAAATGTTACTGCAAGATGAGATCCAGATATGTTGCAGAAATCAGTTAGAAGATGAAAATAAATAAAAACACAAGAAGAGAAACTGCTTTGACAAACACAGATATCAGTAATCAGCATATGAATCTCAACGATGGTGACAGTAAACAAAATATTTAGACAATCAGATCAGCTGCATAATGCTCTGATGCATTCTGGGAGTTTTGTACTATAGTACCCAGCATGCATTGCGGCTACATGATGCTTTTGATTGTCACCATAGTTGAGATTCATGTGCTGATTCTTGATGTCTTAGTGTGTCATCTCAAAATACCTTTAAAAAAAATAATATTTTTTAGCATTACAGCTTGAGCTCGTGTCACAGAAACACAGGGCTTGTAACGTTAGTATATTAAATTTTTTTTCATCTAAACAACATAATTGATTCAGACCATTTCACAATGATAGTAAAATCATTGACTGCTAACAGCCAACACCTTATCTCATTTTAATTTTATTGCTGATGCTAATGTGTTTGATAAACACACTATCACAGCAGTCAGAAAAGACAATTATATACGTATAAAGTTAAGAGGCCAACTAATGGAAATATCAATCACCATCATGGTAACCTCAAATGTAACAAACGAGTTAAACCTGTTAATTCTCAATAAGATCTTCTGTAGATGTGTGACAGAAATAAAGTCAGTCTGGTTAGTAATAAGTGAAGCTGGTAATGCTGTTTGTGGAGTTGTTTAATCAGATCTTCAGAGATTTAATGTCTTTTATCTTCAGTTGATTTCCTCTAAGGCTGTGACTGAAGTCAGTTGTAGTTCTTGTGTTTCTGCTCATCTCTTTTTTCTTTCCTTCAGTGATTCTGCTTGAAAACAGGATTGTTAATGCTGAAATTACTCTATAAATAATTTATCAATATTTTGTGGATCAGATAAGGTCCAGTTCTTTGCTCTTGGCTGACATTTGGCATTTCTATGGCCTGCTTGTGGTCCAGATCTGGCAAACAGGAGCGGTCCGCCCAAGTGCCATCATTCCCGCCACATGTGGCCCAGATCATCATTCCGCATGTGCCAGATGTGGGCCGGATCTGGGCCGACACAAAGTTGCTATCTGGGTTACACCTTACCCCTACCCTTAAACCTACCCATACCACCAAAGCTTTCCCTAACCTTACCCGTACCTCACCTCAATAGCTGCAAATGTATTTTGGAATTCAATATGAACCCAATAAGTACATTGTACTTATTTTTTGATGTAAGTACATAGTAGTTAAGGCCACTTAATATAAGGTGGGACCGTTGCCGCTAGCGGCTGTTTACGAAGACCAAAGCAACGCTAGTAAGTCATCATTCATTCATAAAAACGGAGTTACAGAATTAGAGCAAGCGGTAAGTGAATGTGTGATTATTATCAGGGCCAGTATACATGCAGTAAAGCTGATAAAGACACAAAAGCTGTATTTATGTTTAATTCAGTGTCTTTACGGTAGAGGTTAGATTCTCTGCCCGAGCCCAAGCCCGGACTCGACCCGACCCGACCCGCGGGCCGGGTCGGGCCGATATTTCACGCCACAGTCCTCGGGCCGGGTCGGGTCAGGCCCTTGATAAAGCACGTCACGTCTCAGCCAGCACACCATGGTGGGGCCCAGATGGGTGTCACCTGGGCAGCCTAACTGGGGCCCAGACATTTTTGTCCATGGTTTCCATGTAGGCCCCACATGGGTTAGCCCAGATGAACTGAACACTGCTCAGTGTGCACACTACAGGCTGTTAAATGTAACACAGAAACATGCTGGAGTTAATGAGATAATTAGGTGATAATGAGCAGAATCACTGAAGGACAGAGAAACAACAACTACAACTTACTTCAACCACAGCCTTCGATGAAATCAACTGAAGATAAAAGACATTAAATCACTCAAGATCTGATTAAACATCTCCACAAACAGCATTACCAGCTTCACTTATTACTAACCAGACTGACTTTATTTCTGACAAACATCTACAAAAGTTGTTATTGAGACTTAACAGAGGTTTAGATGTTGATGATTTGTTGAAAATGTTTGGTTTGATGTCACCGTGATCGAGGTCAGCGCTTACTTCAGTTAGGCAGTTTGACTCTTGATTGTTTTAGTGTTTCTCTCACTGCTCTTGCTGTTTGTTATGACAAGAAAAACAAGATACAATGTGGTCAGCTGCTAAATGATAAATATATAGTCATCATTTAGTGGAGTAATTCACTGATGTAATGACTGAGCTTTTAATGAGTAAAATGTGATTAACTTTGTGCTGGATCTTCTCTAGAATTACAACAATAAAAATGTTTTGATCAGAAAATTTGAAAAACACATTGTTCACTAAACATTTCAAACCTCCTGCACATTTCACTTACACAGTCATCAAGAATCAGCATATGAATCTCGACAATGGTGACATGCTTCATGCTGCAATGCATTCTGGGAGTCATGGATGAGTTTTGTATGAGGCACCCAGAATGCATTGCAGCATGAAGCATGTCACCATTGTTGAGATTCATACGCTGATTCTTGATGTCTATATGTGAATAAATCTTGCAGGTGTTTTAAAGCATTTAATGTACATTGTGTTTTTCAGATTTTTTATTCTGCTCTGATTTTTGTAACTGTTTTTTGTTATTCTGGAAAAGATCAAGCGCAAAATTAATGTTGTTTTCATATAAAGCTCAGTCATTAGATCAGTGAACAAAGCCATAACATGATGACAATTAGATTCATATAATTGAACAGCTGACAACAGCTAAACACTTTATCTCTTGCTTTTCTCGTCATAACAAACAGCAAGAGCAGCCAAAGAAACACTAAAACAATCAAGAGTCAAACTGCCTAACTGAAGTAAGCGCTGACCTCGATCACGGTGACATCAAACCAAACTTATTTTCAACAAATCATCAACATCTAAACCTCTGGTAATTCTCAATAACAACTTTTGTAGATGTTTGTCAGAAATAAAGTCAGTCTGGTTAGTAATAAGTGAAGCTGGTAATGCTGTTTGTGGAGATGTTTAATCAGATCTTGAGTGATTTAATGTCTTTTATCTTCAGTTGTTTTCATCGAAGGCTGTGGTTGAAGTAAGTTGTAGTTGTTGTTTCTCTGTCCTTCAGTGATTCTGCTCGTTATCACCTAATTATCTCATTAACTCCAGCATGTTTCTGTGTTACATTAAACAGCCTGTAGTGTGCACACTGAGCAGTGTTCAGTTCATCTGGGCTAACCCATGTGGGGCCTCCATGGAAACCATGGACAAAAATGTCTGGGCCCCAGTTAGGCTGCCCAGGTGACACCCATCTGGGCCCCACCATGCTGTGCTGGCTGGGGTGTCATGTGCAGAGTCTTGTCCACTTGCACTCGCAGTCTCGCACACGTGACGCATCACACCTGCTGTGCGTGCATGCTGTAGCCTACTATTCAGTAGCTTAAGTGCAACGTGGAGCTTGAAGAAGCAAAGAAAAAAATTAAAACAGGAGAATTAACTTTGAGCAAGTTTGGAGGAAAATCTGAGGTATGGAAACATTTTAAGCTAGTCGTGGGGAGTGACAACATATGTGTTGGCTTTGTCTCGTGCATTAAATGCAGCACGCTGCTCGCCTATGACAGAAAAAAACGGGGACTTCTGAATAAACAAACAAAGCTGTTTACATGCTTCTTCCTTGTCGTATTATTCATTAAAATAATAATTAATAAATGCATGCACAATTATGAACTTGATAAATGTTACAGATATGTTTTACTATGCACAAACAAATGCCTTTCAACTTACATGTGCAAAATTCAGAATTAAATGAATGTGCTGCAATTTGTACAAAAAGAGAGTCTGTAGTAGCCTACGTGTTTTAGCCATTAAATAAGCACATTTAGTTTCAAGTTTAAGGTTTTTTTTGAAGAAAGATTTTCTTTAAAGTGAATTTCATTTAGTATAAATTGTATCTTAATTTTAATACATTTTTCATCAACCAGTTGCCTGGATTTAATACATAAAAAGCAATATAGCAGACAATATAATAATGACAGGAGGTGCTGGCGCCACGGTCACACTTACACCATTTGAAACTCGCTGTCACCGAATTTACAAATGCACATCTTGCTTGTTGCTCACACACATATTATGTTGAAATAATATGTTGAAGTAACATTATTAATAATAATTAATCTTTAAGAATATTTGATTGAATGCTGAATGTTGTGCTTGTTCAATTTAATAAAATTAAAACTTTAATTATGATAATTAAAATAATTGAATATTTAATATTGAGTGGCCAATTTTTGCTCATTAAGTTGGCACACTAGCACCTGCGTTAAAAAAAAATCTGGCGCCGCCCCTGGTTATAACGGCCCACATGTTAAAAATGGTTGGGTTTAAATCGGGCTCGGGCTCATAATTACAGTGAACGTGCCGGGCCGGGCTCGGACACAACGTGCTCGGGCTCGGGTAGGGTCGGGCTTGATTTGTTGGGCCCGATCAAAGCTCTACTTTACGGTTAATTTCTTTTAAAATGTAATTAGTTGAGTTTACTTAGAAAGCTTAATTAAACCCAGCCAGCAGAGCCATGTGGGGCCCAAATGGGTTTGACCTGGGCTATCTAACTGGGACCCAGCCAGTTTTGCACCCAGTTTCCATGGAGGCCCCACATGGGTTAGCCCAGATGAACTGAACACTGCTCAGTGTGCACACTACAGGCTGTTTAATGTAACACTTAATCAGTGTTGGAGGTAATGAGATAATTAGGTGATAACGAGCAGAATCACTGAAGGACAGAGAAACAACAAGAACTACGACTTCAGCCACAGCCTTCGATGAAATCAACTGAAGATAAAAGACATTAAATCACTGAAGATCTGATTAAACAACTCCACAAACAGCATTACCAGCTTCACTTATTACTAACCAGACTGACTTTATTTCTGACATTCATCTACAAAAGTTGTTATTGAGAATTTACCAGAGGTTTAGATGTTGATGATTTGTTGAAAATACGTTTGTTTTGATGTCACCGTGATCGAGGTCAGCGCTTACTTCAGTTAGGCAGTTTGACTCTTGACTATAACTTTTAATTTTTTCTCTGGCTGTTTGTTATGGCAAGAAAAACAAGAGACCATGTGGTCAGCTGTTAAATTATAACAATATAGTCATCATTTAGTGGCTTAATTCATTGATATAATGACTGAGCTTTTTATGAGCGAAATGTGTTTAAATTTGTGCTGGATCTCCTCTAGAATTACAACACTAAAAATGTTTTAATCTGAAAATTTGAAAAACACATTGTTCATTAAACACTTCAAACCTCCTGCATGATTCACTTACACAGACATCAAGAATCAGCATATGATTCTCAACAATGGTGACATGCTTCATGGTGCAATGCATTCTGGGAGCCATAGATGAGTTTTTGTATGAGGCACCCAGAATGCATTGCACCATGAAGCATGTCACCATTGTTGAGATTCATACGCTGATTCTTGATGTCTGTGTGCGAGTAAAACTCACAGGAGCCTAAAATATGTAAATGGTGTGTTATAAATCGTTTGATGTTCTGATTAAATTCTGTTATTCTCTTGCTGTAGAATCATAACAATAAAACAGAATGAATAACATACTGACAGAAATAAAGTCAGTCTGGTTAGTAATAAGTGAAGCTAATGTTGTTTGTGGAGTTGTTTAATCAGATCTTGAGAGATGTAATGTATTTTATCTTCAGTTGATTTCATCCAAGGCTGTGGCTGGAAGTAGTTCTTGTGTTTCTCTTTCCTTCAGTGATTCTGCTTGTTAACAGCAGGTGTTCTTCACTAATACAAAATCATTATTCAATCACTTAATTATCTCATTACCTCCAACACTGATTAAGTGTTACATTAAACAGCCTGTAGTGTGCACACTAAGCAGTGTTCATTTCATCTGGGCAAATCCATGTGGGGCCTACATGGAAACTGGGTGCAAAACTGGCTGGGTCCCAGTTAGATAGCCCAGGTCAAACCCATTTGGGCCCCACATGGCTCTGCTGGCTGGGCAATATCATGTCGCTGCTTAAAATTCGCAAACATTAATTTATTGCACATTTATTGGAAAGTCTGAATTTATCAGAAGTCCGAATGTGCGAATATAAAACCAATTTTACCCAAGTTTCAGAATTGTGATGTGATTTTGTCTGTCCTCGAAGGCGGTCTCGCCTGAAAGTATCAATTTGAACCGTGTCTGTGAGAACTGAATCAAAAGGAAATTGAATCATTAATTGATTCATAAGAGTCATTTGAGTGAAGTCACAAGTGTTTTTTTTTTTTTTTTTCCCTTTATTAAATGAAAATAATTACAAACACACAAGGCATTAACCAGTTAAGCATATTCTCGTATACTGCAGTAAAGATTGAGCAGAATCAGCAATAACAATACCATACAAAACATACCTAAGATTATAGATACAGCCACAAAACAAGAAAAAAGCAATAAAAAAATTTAAAAAATAAATAAATAAATAAATAAAAACATAACAAATGAACAAAACTTAACAGGGCCATTTCAAATTAACTTAAATGATTCAAGTAAAGCAAATAATTTAAGGGCTTTCCTTTCCTCCACAAGTTTAAGAGATTTACTTAGAAGATTCAACTCATTCCTCCAATGAGTCAAAGTAGGTTTGGTTTTATAATACCTGCATTTATGAATGAAAAACTTACCAAATAACAAAAGCGAATTAAGTACAAAGTCCACATTCTTATTTTCATCAAAAACACCAAAAATAATTGTCTTCACAGATAAAGACAATACAATTTCCCTGGACATTAGCCAACTCTGCATTTCTCTCCAAAAAAATTGGACTGGGTCACAGTAAAAGAAAAGGTGTTCTAACGATTCAATGTTTTCTACACAGAAGACACAGTTATTTAGATCAAGATTGAATCTCAATCTCAAGAATTCGTTTGTTGGGTAGATTTCATTTAAGATTTTGAAGTTGACTTCTTTTACTTTAGGTGGGAGTGGAAATGAAATGTAATTTTTCCTTATTTTCTTAATTTTTTCCACTTCAAAGTCCTTAAGTATGTAAAACCTTTTTACTGGGTTGGGATAATATTCTTTAATCAGAAGATTCTTAGTTACTTTGTTGTTACATTTAAAATCACAAAAATCCAAACCTTCAATGCAGAGCTGACTAAGGACAGGGGAGACGGCAGAGTCACAAGTGTTTTCTAAGTGAGATGAGTCATCAAGTTGTATGATGTATGTCATTATGTATGACATTGTAACAGTCACATTTCCAAATATTTATGACCCACCTTCTGTCAGTCATACACTACTACCGATCAAATGTTTAAGAACATTGTGCAGTTCTAACTTCCTGTTTGTTTTTGTTTTCTTTAGATGAGTTACAACAAGTGAGGGCTGAAAAAAAGGAGGCCTCAAAGTTTGTATTTGCTGTTTCTGCAAAACTGGTTCCGTTATGCTCCTGATCAGCTTTCGGACATTGCTCGTGGTGGAAATCCCTGAGTTCGTCAGAGTATCAATTTAATGAATAAGAACATACTTTTTGCATTAGAAGAGTAGCTTCAATCCTTGAAAAGCTTCAAGTCCTGAACAGTGAACTGTGGTAGTGTTTCAGTTTGTAGTTTCTGTCACCAGTAATGATTTTTTTTCTAAGGCATGTCTATAAAAGCTACTGAAATAATAGAACTAAGGTCTGATCCTGGCTTAGCCTAAGCTCTGTCTGTGAACCAGGTCTATTTGTTTTAGTCACCATGAAATGCCATTTTTACAGCCACTTGTTTTTCCTGAATGCATGATGTTAATGCCTGTTCAAACAGTGTGTGGTTATAAATGAATACATTTGTATGTAAACTGAAGGAAGTTGTGAATTGTACATTAAAACCATATTAACTGCTGCCCTTACATTGTCTCTGATTGAAATGAGTAGAAATAGACATTTAACTGGCTTAGAATCTTGCTGTACATAAAGCAAGATTGATTTGATATTGTTTCCACGTTAATTCAATGTTAAATAGTGATTTAAATAAGGTTGAAAAAACATTGATTTTACAACCATCATTGAAATAACATAATTTCAGGATGCAAATCTGATAAAAAATAAATTTAAAATTGAACGTTGATTCAGTGATAATTTGGTTAATGCATTGACATTGATAAGGTTGGTCTGCAATCTGGGCTGTGTTCCTCTAAATCACATGACCATAATAAAGGTGTTGCCCTCAGTATAAAAACACCTGCTGATCTATTTGTCTTCAAGTGTTTCAAGTCAGTTGAACAAGGAAGCTTCATTTAAACAGTAAGTAGATAAATTTAAAACTATTTAGAATTATTGCATGTTTACTGTTAAGATCTCCATAAAATTAATGAAGGACATTATGCTTTATACACAATGATATGAGGAAACTTTATGTACAGTGCACAGCATAAATGAGTAAACCCCCTCTGAAATTTCTGTCAATGACAATGATGATATGCATTCTCTGAAGGTAAAAAAAACCTTAATACATGTTTAATACATTTCGGTTTTGCCATCTGTCCATTATTAGTGATCATTAAGAAAATACATATTTTGTGTTCACCAGGGGTGTACTCATTTATGCTGAGCATTGTATATGTTAACAGTTTGTGAAATCTTAAATATAAAACTCTGTAAGATTATTGGCTAATATTCCAAATGAATAAATATTCAGTTTAAATTTCCAATGGGAATTATGTTTGTGTACATGAAGCCATCTCCCTGTTTCTGTGTTTAAGAATTACAGGAAAAACATGGAGAGTTTAGACAAAGAGTTGTGCAAAATTAATGAACTCATCAAGAAAAGCACCATAATTGAAGAAAGAAATACTGCTCGATATCGGCTAAAACTTATTAAACATGATTTGGATCAATCTGAGCCATACAGAAAAAAATTACCTTTGGAGAGAGAGACACAAACAAACCACATAAAACTATTCTGATGGTGGGAGAAACAGGCATAGGAAAGACAAAGCTACCCAGCCAGCAGAGCCATGTGGGGCCCAAATGGGTTTGACCTGGGCTATCTAACTGGGACCCAGCCAGTTTTGCACCCAGTTTCCATGTAGGCCCCACATGGATTTGCCCAGATGAAATGAACACTGCTTAGTGTGCACACTACAGGCTGTTTAATGTAACACTGAATCAGTGTTGGAGGTAATGAGATAATTAAGTGATTGAATAATGATTTTGTATTAGTGAAGAACACCTGCTGTTAACAAGCAGAATCACTGAAGGAAAGAGAAACACAAGAACTACTTCCAGCCACAGCCTTGGATGAAATCAACTGAAGATAAAATACATTACATCTCTCAAGATCTGATTAAACAACTCCACAAACAACATTAGCTTCACTTATTACTAACCAGACTGACTTTATTTCTGTCAGACATCTACAGAAGTTCCTATTAAGAATTAAGAAGAGGCTTAGATGTTGATTACTTATTTGAAAGTAATAGTTTGATTTGATGTTACCATTGTGGCGATCAGTGTGTGCTTTAGTCAGGCTCTTGACTTTTTAACATTAGTTTTCTCTTGACAGCTGTGTCTGTTTGTTATGGCGAGAACAGCAAGAGAAAATATAATCAGATGCTGTAAGCCAGGGATGGACAACTCCGGTCCTGGAGGGCCGGTGTCCAGCAGAGTTTAGCTTCAACCCTAATCAAACACACCTGAACCAGCTAATCAAGGTCTTTAGGATTAGTACACAGCAAAAACTGCAGTGTTAAATTAACTCTCCTGGGAGTACATGTGAGACCATACTCAAGAGTGTTAAAGTGTTAAAATAAGAGTGTTAAAAGAACACTGAAAAGTGTTAAAGTTAATAAGATAATTAAGTGATTAATTGAGTAATGATTGACCATTATTGAAGACACCTGATGATAACAAGCAGAATCACCAAAGGAGAAAATCACAATTTTTAAGCCACCATCGTGGAGATCAGGGTTTGCTTTAGTTGGGCTCTTGTCCCTTGACTTTTTAAAATAATATTTAGTTTGGGCTGTTTTAACTGAGTTATGACATCCAGACAAACAAATGGCAAAAATGATCATGTTGTGTTGGTTATGTTTTCACATAAT
Organism: Megalobrama amblycephala; assembly: GCF_018812025.1. NCBI lineage: Eukaryota > Metazoa > Chordata > Actinopteri > Cypriniformes > Xenocyprididae > Megalobrama > Megalobrama amblycephala. The sequence goes on from NC_063044.1 coordinate 47,639,699, forward strand.
CATTATTTGACCTAAATCACTGAACTCATTTAGAGCCCAATCTCTGAGTTAGATTGACATTATTGATTACAGCAGCACTGTGATTCTACAGCAGAAGATCAGCTTTATCAATATAATCTGAAGGATTTCACAAACAGTTGTTCTGAGCAAAAAAAAAATGTTTCTCTTAGGCACACACAGACATCAAGTATCAGCCTATGAATCTCAACAGTGGTGAGAATAATAAAGCATGTTGCAGTGTATTCTGGGTGCCACCAATCAAAATTCATCCATGGCTCCCATCATGCATTGCTGAATGAATAAATTATGAGCTGAATAAATTATGAGCTGAATTGTCTTAGTAATTTCCTTTATTCTCATATTTTATTTTGTTCCGTTTATGCGACTTTTTAGTAGCTTGTTTTCTAATGTTCAGAGTTGATCTGTTGATCAGAATATGTTGCTTGTCACCGTCATTGAGATTCACAGGCTGATTCTTGATGTCTGTGTGTGCCTAAGAGAAAGATTCTTTTTTTTTTTTGCTCAGAACAGCTGTTTGTGAAATCCTTCAGATTATATTGATAGAGCTGATCTTGTGCTGTAGAATCACAGTTCTGCTGTAATCAATAATGTAAATCTAACTCAGAGATTGGGCTCTAAATGAGTTCAGATGTTCAGACCAAATAATGATTATGTGAAAACATAACCAACACCACCTGATCATTTTTTCCATTTGTTTGTCTGGATGTCAATAACTCAGTTAAAACAGCCCAAACTAAATATTATTTTAAAAAGTCAAGGGACAAGAGCCCAACTAAAGCAAACCCTCATCTCCACGATGGTGGCTTAAAAATTGTGATTTTCTCCTTTGGTGATTCTTCTTGTTATCATCAGATGTCTTCAATAATGGTCAATCATTACTCAATTAATCACTTAATTATCTTATTAACTTTAACACTTTTCAGTGTTCTTTTAACACTCTATTTTAACACTTTAACACTCTTGAGTATGGTCTCACATGTACTCCCAGGAGAGTTAATTTAACACTGCAGTTTTTGCTGTGTACTAATCCTAAAGACCTTGATTAGCTGGTTCAGGTGTGTTTGATTAGGGTTGGAGCTAAACTCTGCTGGACACCGGCCCTCCAGGACCGGAGTTGTCCATCCCTGCTGTAAGCTGATTGATGATAAGAATATAATCATCATATATTGGGCTTAACTCATTGATATTAATGTGGGAGGTTTATACGGGTAGCATGTTATTAATTCTCTTTTATTGTTATGATTCTACAGCAAGAGAATAACAGAATTTAATCAGAACATCAAACAATTTATAACACACCATTTACATATTTTGGGCTCCTGTGAGTTTTACTCGCACACGAACATCAAGAATCAGCATATGAATCTCAGCAATGGTGACATGCTTCATGGTGCAATGCATTCTGGGATCGCCACAATGGTAACATCAAATCAAACTATTACTTTCAAATAAGTAATCAACATCTAAGCCTCTTCTTAATTCTTAATACGAACTTCTGTAGATGTCTGACAGAATAAAGTCAGTCTGGTTAGTAATAAGTGAAGCTAATGCTGTTTGTGGAGTTGTTTAATCAGATCTTGAGAGATGTAATGTATTTTATCTTCAGTTGATTTCATCCAAGGCTGTGGCTGGAAGTAGTTCTTGTGTTTCTCTTTCCTTCAGTGATTATGCTTGTTAACAGCAGGTGTTCTTCACTAATACAAAATCATTATTCAATCACTTAATTATCTCATTACCTCCAACACTGATTAAGTGTTACATTAAACAGTCTGTAGTGTGCACACTAAGCAGTGTTCATTTCATCTGGGCAAATCCATGTGGGGCCTACATGGAAACTGGGTGCAAAACTGGCTGGGTCCCAGTTAGATAGCCCAGGTCAAACCCATTTGGGCCCCACATGGCTCTGCTGGCTGGGTATATTATAAAAACATAAAATCTTATTGGTTTAAACCAAAATCCATGTGATATCCATTCCAATGGATGCAGGGTCTGAAGGGGTTAAGTAAAACTACTCAACTTTTCTGATACTGGTGTTCCCATCATGCACTGGGCCTTAAATAATTAATGAGGTAGATTTTTCACTGTTTTCCAGCTGTTTTTACATTGTTTTATCATTGCTTTTGTGGTTATGTTTAGTAACTTGCCATTTTGTGATATTTGGAGTTCATTTTCTACTCAAAATGACTCATTCACACTCAAAAACGATCCATCGAATGTCACTGTCATTATGTATTATGAACCAAGTAATTAAGTAAGTAAGTAAATCTATTGTATTATTTATTTAGATGTTTCTAAGTAAAACATACACTTTAAAAGCATGGTTTAATTCTGTGTTATATTGTTTGAGTAAAATGTATTGCAAAAGAAACTTCAATAAAGTAGAAATTACTCAGCCTTTTACTGGCCAAGTTAAAATTACTTTATTTTCAGTGTTAATTTCACTTAACTTAGTTAAGTAGAGTTACTTAATTCCATATTGAAATTTACTTAAAAAATATTTGTGCAAAAACTTTCAAAAGAAAAATTAAGTAAATTTTACTTATTGTTTTTTACAGTGTAGGTAACAATTCATAATCAGATGCAGCTTTATTTTTAGTAACAGTAATACAGAATTTTCTCTATCATACAATACGTTTTAAAATTAATTGCATGCCATTTATGAACACAAGCCACCCAGCATTTATTATTATGATATTCTAAAATCAATCTAGCTTACTGGGGACTAAATATTGATACATTGGTATGTGTTTTCTTGTACAAATATTCTCTAGACAACACATATTTGGATAAATTATAGTATTTAGCAAGATTTTAGTCAAAATCACAAATTATGTACATTAATACATACTTGCTTCTGTCGTACAATGTTAAAATAGCATTATATGACATTTTTAGATTTTATATTTATAAAACCTTTATTTCTATGTATTTCAGTGCTCCTTGTTTTTCTTCTCCTGCTCTCTTCTTGATGTTTTCCAGTGTTTCAGCCTTTTTGGTCTCATTTATTTCCTTCAGTTTATCAATCAGAAAATCAGTATGCAGGAGTGTGAATAGTGAATCAGTGTTGAGTGCGATCAACTCCAGAGCTCCAACACAGTGAAAAGCATCCATCACAAGCTTTATTTTCTTGTCTTCTAATTCTTTAAGTTCCTCTTCCAGCTTTTTGACCAAAGACTCACTGACCCCAATTTTTACCATCAAATTCCTTCTTAAAGCTTCATTTATCCTCTTCTCCGTCTTTTTTACATATTGTTTTGCTTTTTTGGCATGTTTGTTGGAGTGGCATTTACACGCTGTACAGTAATTATTATTCATTACTGCACACAATGAGACAGGGGTGACCCACCAGCAATCTTTCTGACAGTTCTCCTCACAGACAGTGCAGCAGATCACCTTTAGAGGGAAGGCTTTAGAGTGATCAATATCAACTTTTTCTTTGTATTTCACTTCAACTTCATACTCAAAGTTCTCATTGTTTTTAATATATTCCTTTTCCTTGCCCAAAGCTTCTTGAGTTTGTTTCAGCTCTTCTTTTTTGGGGGCTATTTTTTCAATATATGGTTGTACAGTTGAGATGGTTTCCTCCAACTGCTTTCGTAGTTGCAACACATCTTGAGTCGTCTTTAGGGATTTTGGCTTTATCTTGTCAAGAAATTTGCGAAATCCTGTCATTCCTCTAAAACTGAGATTCCATGATTGTTCCCGGATTGTTTCATATTCTTCATCATCATCTTCATCAGCAGCTTCTGACTGGCAGTTGTCAAACAGGAAATGCACTGGCTGATTCTCATCATTCACTGCACACTTGATTTTAGCCTCTTTAACAGCCGTCAGGGCATTTTTAGGTGGAGATCCACGTGAGTGTGTGAAGAGCAAGACAATGTTTTCAACAATATCTCTTCCAAATAAAGACTGAACAGCATCAAATATGTATATTTGTCTGTCAGAGAGTCGAGTCTGTGTTGTTTTAATCACCAGACAAACTGCATCTATTTCATGGACCCTGTCATCACATCTGCTTAAATTAAGCAAATTCATGCCAATCTCTTTATCTTTCTCAACAGAATGAGTGTTTCCATATCCTGGAGTGTCGATGATTGTTAAATCAGTTTGACTCTCTTGTAGATAAAACCCATAAACAGTGATGATGGAGGTCTGACTGTGAGCTGAAGACTGTTTTTTCTGATCGTGAGCTGATGTTCGGTCACTCTGATCATCTGTGATCTCAAACCAAACCTTGTCTTCTCTCTGAACACCCAACATGTAGTTGATCATCGTATTGATTAGTTTTGTTTTTCCTTTGCCTGTTTCTCCCACCATCAGAATGGTTTTATGGGGTTTGTTTTTGTCTCTCTCTCCAAAGTTCATTTTTCTGTATGGTTCAGATTCATCACAAAAGTTTGTGCTTGGTGTCAGATGGCATAGAGCAGGAATACCATCATCAATTCCACTGCTTTGTTTGATGATTTTATCAAATTTGTGCAATTCTGTTTTTAAACTGGCCATTTTTGTCTGTAAAACAGAAAACAACATAACAAAGACAGATATTTAAGAATTTAAAGAGTGCAACAATAATACACTCATGTCACAATTCTGTTCAATATACTGATCCTATGATACAATACTCTCACCATATTTTAAACAAAGTTTACACTATATTTTAAAAAAAGTACTTTTTAAAAAAAAATTAAGACATGATAAACCTTTATGTACAAACAAAGGAAGACTCAGACGGAAAAACCTCACGTTTTTGTGCAAACTGTGCCCACCGGGACTAAACAAACAAGTACGTACGTCAGCCACATCGAGTTCAAATTTGAAACGACACATCGAGTTACGCCATCCGAGCTATCTTGGCAAATATCTGCGACTGAATGATGAACGCAAGAAATCATTAACGAAGAGAGGACCGCCGCCAAGCACACCCACCCAAGTTAAGCTCACTGCATTTAGTAAAGGACCTGCTGTTCACTGTTTACTTCCTTTTGAAGGTGTGAAAATGTGTTGGTTGAGTATTGCACATTAAGCAGGGTAAGCCCAAGCTAAGTTTACATTACAGTACATGACTACTTTGGTCTGGTTTACATAGTTACTGCCGTTCAGAATATGCTGGATTTTTGTCAGTAGACTGATCTTTTCCCCATGAACCTGAATATACCTTATTTTTAAGTCCTGTAATTTGGTTCATGCTGGCTAAATAAAAGTTTCACTGAACATACAGTATACCTTGACTGCACCTTGTTTTTTCCAATTTCTACATATCATGATTACACATTATTTAAGGGGTAAATATTATTTTTCTCCTGGCTATAATAATTGTCTCTTGTTTATTGGTACAATAATTTTGATTAGTTTTGGAGTTGCAGTGATTTGCAGCTGGTAATGGATGGTAAAGAGGTTCTATTGAGTAAGATAGTGGCCTATCTTAAAAAGAATTTAACAAATGAACGTGAACTAGTTCATTTTTAGATATGTGAACTTAGTTCATTTAAAAAAAAAAAGAACTATGAACATGAACTAGTTCATTATCATCTGTGTGAACTGAACTTTGAGCTAGTTCTCTTTAGGTATGAACTGGCACAACACTGAAAATAAAGTGCTACCATTTTTCATATCAGTAGAAAAATAAGGTGGGATAACCTTTTTAAGACTAAAATCAGTCAGTTAATGATATGCTAAAGCCCGCCTGCACGTTGAGGCAGAGGTGGGTAGAGTATCCAAAAACTGTACTCAAGGAAAAGTACAAGTACTTATAGAAATATTTACTCAAAGTAAAAGTGAAAGTAATAATCCTAATAGTTGAGTAAGAGTAAAGTATCCAATGAAACGAGCTACTTGAGTAGATTTACTAGTTACAGAGTGTGTATATGTAATATCAATATACATCAATACAATAGCAATACAATAGAAATTTCAATTATCATAATTGGATAACTTTGCAACAACCATGGAAGAGACGAGCATTATTTCTGGCATCTGTAGCCCAAATATCATTGCATGTCTTTTACTCTGTATAATAACGTAGGCTATAGCTACATTTGAAAGAGAACTCGCTGTGCTCGCGCTCATAACGTCTGAACATCTCAACACAAACAATGATCAAATGCACATTGACGGATCTTCTTCGTCTGTTCTTCAAAATATAATCAAATGTATTCTGCAGACACGTGTAAACTGGTTAATTGTGTCTTATCAAAGGCGTTCATTTTCAAGAAGAACGAGTCGCCGCCACTGCGCAACCGCGGGTGTTCATTTCTCTGAACAATGGTATCTTATTTAATGTATAAATTAAGATATGTCCATTTAAAAACGGTAAAGAAATGCTACATACGGTTATCGTGGTGTAATCTACTTGGTTGTAAAATGTCGGCTATTGGCTGTATGAATCGAAATCAAATGAAATCGATACGTGTGGAATTGTTCAGACAGCATGCGCAGTTCAACTAATAAAGTTCTTCGTCGCTGGCAAACAATTGATGCATTTGCAGATTTGCTTTTGATTGACTGGAGGTCCACTGCCATTTCATTCAACAGTGAGAAACCGCTTCAGACGATTCAGCGCGTGCAGGAACTGAACAAATCATTCAAACTGATTCGCGAACCAATTTAGTCAGCTTTGCCAACTTGTTTGCCTTTTGAATCAATTGTTCAAAGACTTGATTCATTTGTGAATGGGGCATCGTTCATGAAAAAAGACAGCGTGCTTAGAATAAACTACATATTTCTTAACACGTACAGTATTGCGTTAAAATAAAGTAACGAGAGGAACTCTGCCCATTGTCGTGAAGTAAAAGTACAGATTTTTCATTACAAATGTACTCAAAGTACCCACATTTAAATCTACTCTAAAGTGGTACAAAATGTAAGTAAATTTACTTCGTTACTACCCACCTCTGCATTGAAGTGATTGGTTACAAGGTAGTCCAGTGACATCAGAAACATCAGTGCTTTTTTTTTTTTTTTTTTTTTTTTTTTTTTCCCAAACCACTGGTTTGAGACCGTCCATGGCTTACTGCAGTTTTATACTCTGCAATGGTGTTGACTGAATTTGCATATGGTTTGTCTAAACCATGTTAAGACCCCAGATAGACATGAACAACTTTATAAAACTTTCACCACAGGGGTCTTTAAGTTCTTACTGGCCTTGACTGACCTTCAGGTTCAGCTTTTAGAATTTGAGTAATAATGATGGATCATTTGGACAAACTTATGCTATTATGTGTGGCTGTTATGACTATAGCAATTTGTGTACATTTTGACACTTAGCATTTTAAACTCTGTGACCTAGAATACCAACAATTAATGCATTTACTTCAAGTTTCCAGAAACATGACATGCCTTTTCTTTTTTTCTTCCCTCAATGGTCCCAGGTGTTTGACTTGCTCCCAGTGCAATCACTCTCGGGTTACCCATACAGTGTTGATGATGAACTGGAGTGTCTAGGTACTTTTCGAGCCCGTCGAGCTCTTAGTCGTCCAAATCCTGACTACATTGTCCATCCAAATCCTGACTACATTGTCCCTACAAATAAAGCTTACACAACCTTCAAGGTACAAAGCCATTCATGACCATGTAGTCACTGAGGAATATGCAGTCGCTGACTTGAACTTGGGCTTGTGTTTTGACCCATTACCATGACAGAGCCTGGGAATGAAGGTCGCAACAAATCTCGCTGTACGACCCCCTCCGTGCTGGCTGTATCCCAGCTTCCCCAGATTCCCTGAAGGTTTGTTATGCAGATTCATTCAGTAAGAAGGGGGGGGGGGTTTAAGATCCTTTTGTAGCTTCAGAACTGAAGTGCATGCAGAAAGCAATAACTTCTATTTCAGCGACCTAACTGTAGTTGTTCCTTTTTTAGCCTTGGAAATGATTGATGCGGTTGACTTGGTGGCTCCTGCTCCTCCAGAAGCCGGAAGTGCTGGAGACAAGCACTCTGTTAAAGAAACTGTCAGATCTTACTTTCCAGAAACATGGATCTGGCAGCTTGCTCAAGTGGGGTTAGTGAAGAATCTCTTGTTGCATCAAAAGCCCAACAGTTCCTCTGTTCCCCTCATTTCTCTCTCCTGTCCTTCAGAGCTACTGGATCCACACAAGTTTCCCTCACGGTTCCTGACACCATCACCACATGGGAGACGGAGGCGTTCTGTCTGTCCTCTAAAGGTCTCGGTCTGGCTCCTCCTGCTCTGCTGACGGTCTTCCAGCCCTTCTTCCTAGAGCTCTCCCTGCCGTACTCCATGATCCGTGGGGAGACTTTTGAGCTGAAGGCCACAGTCTTCAACTATCTGTCCAAGTGCATCATGGTCTGTCATGGTTTATTTTCCACTTATATTAGGGATGCAACAATATGAATTTTGGCCAATACCAAAATCATGACCTCCTAATCATCCCCATATACTGATTGGGTTCATCAGTCTCTCCACCAATAAGCTGGTGGGTGATCTGGTGCAATATGGCTGCCGTTGCATCCAGGTGGATGCTGCACATTGGTGGTTGAGGAGATTTCCCCCTTATGTAACTTTGAGTACCCAGAAATGTGCTATTTATGAGTAACAAATTATTCCATAATACCATGCATACAACAGTCTCAATCATAGCTTTTAATGCTTTGCATTGCTATGTGTGCAAGCTGAATGAGCACTGGGAACCTGAAGAGCTTTTCTAGCGGATTTAACTCAAAACGTGTCCTATGAGGTTAATCGGCTATTTATATTACAAACTTAATATTATGACTATCACTACAAAGTGACGCAAGTGTATAAGCAAATTTGACGATGTGCTCATATTCTGGATGCACTCCCCACAATGACACGCTACAACACCTCGGCAAACCTGGAGAATTCAATTTTATTAGTGCTCTCGTATGCCACTCCCAATCTTGGTTAATGTGAATTGCTGTTTAAGCTCCACACGCTAAAGATCACCTGTACAGTGAAGCGTTGTGCTGCATTGTTAACTCAACCAAACGTATCCTATACAGCAGTGGTTCCCAACCTGTGGGGCGCGGCCCACTAGGGGGGCCTCAGTGATCCTCCAGGTGGGCCATGAGAAATTAAAATTAATTTAAATATATTAATATAATTCATTTAATTATGAATGCGTTACATTTAATAAATTTAAATTAATTAAATACATTTTGAAACAAGGCACCACCTCTCGTTTCGGATCATCCCAGTCTGTTTCTCATCGTGCTGCTGTGAAATGCAAGAACTGTTTTCAAAACGCAAACTCTCTCAGCTGGAAAGAACCTGTGTCGCTAAAAAGGTTTTGATGACGATTGTAACGAAGGTAAAGACTATTACAGTGACATACAGGAGTCGTTCATAAGGCATGTGCGAGTCCTGGATTATTGATGCGCAAACAAACTGTCGACTGTCGACTCACTGATCGATATAACATTGTATTTCTGCATAAACACAGTTCAATATATTCGCATAGTTGTCAATTAATGTACTTTGAGTGTTTTATAATAGATGCTCACCGAGCAAGCGTGTTTTGGAGATGTTTGGGAGGATCCGTGGTGTTATGGATCTACATAGTATTTAAATTCAGTCCTTTGCTATCTCCCTGCGGTCTTATTTGGTATGGCAGTTTGACTTGTGCTTTAAGTTACTGTATAACTTTTGTTGTAAAGAATGTCTGCAAAGTATGTTTAAACATACACTGAACACTCAAATCTAGTTTCTTCTTTAAAATAACATGGGGTTGAAAAGTAGCAATGCTAAAATGCAAATGTTTTTGTGAATTAAAAAAAATGGGGGGGCGTGCCATTGATTTGGAGAGGAGGTGGGCCTTGGTGTAAAAAAGGTTGGGAACCACTGCTATACAGACTAATCTGATACACAAACTAAACACTATTACATCTTAGAATGGCACAAATGGCTCAATGTGCATAGTCATGAAGGTGTAATTCCATTGACGCGTTTCCTGCAACAACGCGCTGAATCTTGGGAACACAAATAATTCACAACATTCTTTTCTTGTTATAATTTAATGTAGCCTATATATCGGCTAGTTTTTATCGGCTCAATTATGAAAACCTAAGTGACCATTTTTATCAGTCGATTTATGTCTGATTTCGTGCATCCCTGCTTGACATGATGGATCTGTATAGAGAAGGTAATGTGTCTTTGCTCCAAGTACTGTTTCATTGGCAGGTTAAAGTAACTCCAGCTTCATCCACGGCCTTCACTCTTGTAGCATCTAATGAGCCGTATTCATCCTGTCTCTGTGCTAATGGGAGAAAGACCTTTAAATGGGTTCTCACAGCTTCTGTTCTTGGTTAGTTTTGGAATGACTCTCTCTAAATTTTGAAGTGTGTTGGGAGTATTAGGTGTTACTTCCTGTCTGTCTCTGCAGGAGCTGTCAATGTGACGGTCAATGCTTCAGCTGAACCGTCCCGTTCTCGATGTGGCACTGAAGCCGTGACCGTGCCGACAAGAGGACTTGTTGATGTAGTCACTCGAAGTCTACTTGTTCTGGTGAGTGTTAACCAGCCTTCTGGAGTTTGATCATGGTGCTCATGCTGTTACTGATGTGGTGGTTTTTTTTTTTTTTTTTTTTTTTTTTTTTTAATTAGGCTGAAGGAGTTGAGAGGACAAACACCCAGAGTTGGTTATTGTGTCCAAAGGGTTTGTTTGCAATCAATGATTCCCAAACACATTTTCCCTGTACAGCCAAACATTAGCCTAGTGCTCAATGCTGATCCATTCTGTTCAATCTGCAGGAAGCGTTCTTTTGGAAGATGTGACTCTGACATTTCCATCAAATGTGATTCAGGGATCAGCCAGATGCTCTGTTTCAGTCCTTGGTAAAGCATTTCACGGAGAATACTGACATGTGATGTTTGCCAGAATAACTTGTTTTTGATGTGGGATTTATGCTTGACCTCTCATAGGGGACATAATGGGTCGTGCACTGAAGAATCTGGACAAGTTATTACAGATGCCATCTGGCTGTGGAGAACAGAATATGATTGATCTTGCTCCCAATATTTACATCTTGCTGTACTTGGAAGCCACGGGGCAACTCACCGCAACCATCCGTGAGACCGCCATAGGCTACCTTCAGAGCGGTATGGATAACCAAATCAACTTTAAATATGTCGAAGACTAAATTCCAAGGAGGTTTAGTCCTGCTTTTCCTATTGGAGTGCCTCAGACCCTCCCTTCCTGACCAATTTACATGTGGCTTTTGACCTTGAACAGGATACCAAGGACAATTGAACTACAGGCATGAAGATGGTTCATTCAGCACATTTGGTTATGATGAATCAAATACATGGTGAGTGTGACAGTTCTTCTCTTGTGTAATGTCATGACACCAGCAGTTTGTAAGTTTCAGTTTGTCAACTCCATTGCCAGGTTGACTGCCTTTGTCCTGAGGACTTTTGCTCTAGCCAGGCAATTTATCTTCATTGATCCACATGTCCTGCAGAGTGCAAAGGATTGGTTGATCAGCAAGCAGGGTTCAGACGGTTGTTTCATTCAGCAGGGAACTCTCCACCACTATGACATGAAGGTGCATTACTTGTCTTAAATCCCCTCTAACCAATAGGCTTGGTGCAGAGTTCCTGTAAATCAAGTGTGCTGGTGTGTTTTTAGGGTGGAGTTGGGGACAGCGTGACCATGACTGCCTACGTTGTTGTATCATTGCTTGAACTAGGCATCCCTGTCACGGTAAAAGCGTCTCCAGTTGATGTATGAGCAGCTTGTGGGTGACCTTCCTGTTCAGGCTGTCAGATTTGTTTTTGTTCTCTCTCTTTAGGATCCTGTCATCACCAACGCTCTGTTCATGCTTGAGGCCTGTCGTTGGGAACCTGGGAAACACTTACGCCACTGCTCTGCTGGCCTACACCTTCAGTCTTGCTAGAGAGACCAGCACTCGATCACAGCTTCTAACTGCCTTAAACAACAATGCCATTTCTGAAGGTGGAATCTTACTAGCCTCTTGATGTTGGTTCATCAGGTTCTTTGTCATCAACTTGCTCTCCTGTCTTGTCTTTAGGCACTAAGCTCCATTGGTCTCAGACTTCATCTGGTGATACTCTGGCGGTGGAGATCAGCTCTTATGTGCTGCTAGCGGTTCTCACTGAACAGCCTCTCTCAGCGGCTAATCTGGGATATGCTAAACTCATTGTCAACTGGCTTGTGACCCAGCAGAATCCCTATGGAGGCTTATCCTCCACCCAGGTACCTCTGATGATCAAACATGAGCTCAATCATTTATATGAGTGCAGTTTTTAAATCTAGTGCTTGTTTTTAGGACACTGTGGTGGCTCTTCATGCCCTGTCTGTGTATGCTGCTAAAGTGTTCAGCGTGGACGGCTCCAGCACTGTTACTGTACAGTCCTCCGTGGCAGGAGAGTCTTATAGCTTCACAGTGAATCGGGACAACAGGCTGCTGTATCAGGAGATGCCGCTGAAGAACGTTCCTGGCAAATATATTGTTAAAGTCACCGGATCCACTTGTGTATCTGTGCAGGTCTGTATTTTCACCCTTCTGTTTGTCTCTGTGCACTTCCTAATTCTCATTTTGTTTGCTCTGAACTCGTACTGTAGGTTGCATGTTTCTACAACATCCCGACACCCGTTAAAGTCACCAAATCGCTGAGTGTTGAAGCAAAGGTGAAGGCAGACTGTCGACCACTTGGAGCCAATCTTGTGTTGAGCTTCACGGTGAAGTAAGAATAGCTTTGGCTTTGTCCTGAAACCAGGCCTTGTTTCTGACTCCTACAAAAGGAAACTGTTTTCATGATCCTGTTGACTAAACCTCTTTATTCCCTCATCATTCTCATCCAGGTACAATGGTGCAAAAGCAAGCACTAACATGGTTATTGTGGACATTAAGCTCCTGTCTGGCTTTACGGCAGATACGTCACTGGTTCGTATGTTTAAGATTCAAAAAGTCTGAGCTTCAAGCATCTTGGGTTGTAATTTATGTAAATGATGGTATTTCTCCCACAGCTGGGATCTTCACCCCAAACATTCGCCCCACTAGTTGAGCGGGTTGATGCTGGAGATGATCATGTCCTAGTGTATCTGAAAGAGGTGAGACTTTGTACACTGGGTATATTCACTAGCTGCCGTCATCATTCAGTGCTGTGTATGTGCTGCTGTTCATCTCTTGTCTCTCAGGTTCCCAAAGGTGTCCCCATGACTTATACTTTGAAGCTGAATCAGGTTCTTGCAGTGAAAAATCTCAAGCCGGCGGTCATCAATGTTTATGACTACTATCAGACAAGTATGCTTGCATCTTAATCATGTTTTGCTCTGGCTAAGTTCACTGAACATGATCCAGCTCACTTCCTGTTCCTCTTTCAGGTGATTCGTTTGAGACGACATACATGTCCCCCTGTCCATGATTTGAGTACTTGCTACAGGATGCATGACTCGAATAAAATTGATTTTATACAATCAGTCTTTTTGTTGCCTCCCTTGTACTTTTTAAGTCAGGAAGTTGTAGGGTTCAGGTTTCTATTGCTCATGTGCCTTCAGGTCCTTAAAACCATGACTGAAATGTGTTTACAGTCAAGGCTATGCATGTCTTACATTTGATTACTTTGTTCAAATTATTGTACTTAAGATGTTTCACTGGTATGTTAAAAATCCCAACTGTGCTAGTAAAGTCAGTAGCACTTTATTTTACAGTACGTGTACTTTCCTGGTACGTGTATAACTGTTGTACATACAGGTAAAAGAGTGGTAACACAAGGTACTTACCTGACATGTATGTACATGGGAACTAATAAGAAACACTGCTGTACTTTCCAATGGTACATACATGGTAACTACTTTGTACCTATAGACAAGTGTTGTGTAATAACAGGTGCTTACTTATAGTGTCCGTACATGGTAACTAACAGACACATTACTGTACTTACTAATAGTACGTACATGGTACATATTTTGTACTTGCAGACAAGTGTGGGTAATAACAGGCACTTATTTATGGTTGTGAGACAAATTACTGTACTTATTGTTTAAAATGCTTAAGCTTATTATTGCAAAGGTTAAAGAGCTGGTAATTCCTATGTAATGTTTATGTACAAGGATGCACTTTATTTTACAGTCCTATTTCCATGTACTTACTCTGAACATACTAGTGAACATACCAGTTAATGTGTAATTTATACCTGGCAAGAGCATACGTAACTTTCAAAGACACAAAACGTACATTTTTGTACGTTTAGAAAGGTGCTAAAATGTGCAATATTGACGTATAGCACTAAAACACAAAACTTAATGTTTTTAAGTATTACGAAGAGCGTTTAACATTTTAAACCCCATCCTGAACCAAAACATATTTTATACATAATGGACAGAAATGTGTAGGAAAATGACAATTTTATTAAAAATATAACATTAAAACGATATTTTAACATTTATTAAAACTCTGTAGGCCTACTGTTTTAAATAAAAGAATGACAGACAAGCGTAATCACAATTTATTTATTGCGAAAATGTCGTACCAAAAGTAGTTAAAATGCTGATGAGTTGCAGTCGCAGTCCTCTCTGGCGGTAAAAGTTTTTTTTTTTTTTTTTTTTTTTACAGAGCAGAATATGAGTGCACGTGAAGGCGTTCAAATGTTAATCCACTGAAACACGGCATGTCGTAATCTGTGACGAAGCAGGTGAGAGCCAATGAGCGTTTGATATCAGTGCCGTAAACCATGTCATAACGCTTCTCGAGGGTGGCACTACTTTCAAATTTAAATTATAACGAGCGCGAGCTTTGACTGTGATGGTCGCTGCTGCTGAGAATGAAGATGAAGATTGATGGATAAAGGGCTGAATTTGGATCTGTTCCTTACAAACATATGGATTCTAAATATATGGAGTACAGCAAACAAATAAAATGGGTGTGATTTGTGAATATATGTTGTGTTTTGATGTATCTTATGGTTGTATTGTCAAGAGCTGGTAATTCCTATGTAATGTTTATGTACAAGGGTTCACTTTATTTTACAGTCCTATTTCCATGTTCTGAACGTACTAATGAATATACCAGTTAGTTAATGCGTAAATTACACATTACTTAGGGTGAGGTATAAGAATGGTACAAGATACTTCTTGAGTACTGGATGATATACTTTTGCGGTTCAACTTGCCTAATCTTTACAGGACAATAATTCACTTAATAGGGGTATTTTGATGACATACATACAGATCAGTAACACTACTGTACTTGGTATACTCAGTTGTCATGTGTCAAAAGCCTTGCTTAAAAGGACTACTTGATAAGTATTAACACTATGAAGTGCTGTATAGTTACTGCAGTGTATCATTTTGATAAGCACATTTGTTTCACAGTAGTTAAGTGTCTGTTATTTGTGTCCACACTTGTCCGTGAGTACAACATAGTTACCATGTATATACCACTATTAAATACAGTAATGTGTCTTACTAGTTATCCACACATAAGTGCCTGTTATTACCCTGTCTGTAAGTACAAAATATGTACCATGTACGTAGGGGAGAGTGGGTAATGTGAGACATCGGGTAATGTGAGACACCCCTGTATCTCTGCAACGGAACACATTTGTGGTTATGTGACAATTATGTTTTCAAGCCCCTCACATTTCCCCTTGGCCATGAAGGAGAGGACCTCATGGTGCTGTGCTAAGCATGTTTTTTTCACAAAAATATTGTTTTTGCATGTAAAAGTAAATTTTCTTGCGGTCAACTTAATCAACTGTTGTGCCAAAGCAGACTGATTCAGGTAGAAAAACTTATATCATACATGTTGATGAACTATCAACATATAAAACCATGTGATGATGCTAGCTGAAGATTATCCTGAATTGCTAAGAGAGATTGTTTTTTTCTAAAATGTAGTGGTGGGGTAAGTGAGACAAATGCTTTGGGGTAAAGTGAGACATGAGGCACAAGTTAAATTTAGTCTTAAAAATATTTTAATGTAATATTACATTGCATATGTTTTATTTTTAATGTCATAAACATTGTAGAAAAGCCATCCTGCCAAGGCAAAACATCAGGAAGACAACCTCTGGGGCAAAACACCCCTCGAGGAGAATGATGTGGCACATGTTCCTAAAAGTGATGTAGTGAAGAAGCTGCCTCAACCTAAAAGGCCTGGAGAGATGGAGAGAGCAACTCCTCATCTTTCCCTGTAACCTTCAGGGCTGGAGTGTAGAGTAGGCCTAGTTGTAGAGTATGACAGTAGGTTGATGTTCTAATACAGGTGGGTCTAGTCCTGTGTTCTGAGTCCCAGGCTGTTCTAGCTGGTTCTGATTGTGCTTTGCTCTGACCTCCAGACACTAGCTGGCTCTAAGGGTGCGTTCACACTTGTAGTTCGATTTGGTTGGTTAATTTGGTCCGGACCAAATAAGAAAAAAAAAAACATTTAGTCCTGGTCCAATTAGCATTCAGATTGGCAATTTTATCACCGAACCAAAAGATACCGAACCTTGAGGCATAGGGATACATTCACAATGTTATTGGTCAGATTTTATGACGTATTGCCTATTTTGAACCGGAACTTAACAAAAATCCCAAACAATGCTGTGTGCTGAGGTAAATGCGCTCGTTGTGTGTGTGTAGCAGTGCGTAGCCTGTGTGTGATGGTACTTTGGCCAGCTGGGAACTCGTGAAGAGCTCATAAAATGTGTAAAGTAGTCAAAACAGCGGCAGGAATCCACCCACACAAACGAGACGAGCGTCTGATGCCTGTGATGGGCAAACTCGCGTCTATGACAAGAAAAACCGACATGCGTGAGGATTCTGTCCTTTTTAGGGCAGCGTTCACATATGTTCAAATGAACCGCACTGACTGAGCAATCGCATCAGGTGTTCTGACCCCCAGACTGTGCTCTGATCTAACTGGTTCTATCTGTCATTTGAATGTTAATTAAAATATTTTGAATTATATTATGTTGTATTTGATTTTGTTCAGAGTTAGAAAAGTGTTTAGAAAAAAAAATTGCTTAATTGACCAATCCCCATGATTCTGTTACTAGTCCGACATTAGTTCTGGAATGTGTGGTTGTCAAGCTAGCTGTCAGGATTCGAACTGTTACAACATGTGTTGTTATGGTAGTTTCAGAGTGGAAAAAGTAAGTGGATCAGTTTACCCCTTGATTTCTCTGGTCTGTCTCGGTTTACCCCTAAGCTGGGGTAAAGTGAGACACAAGACGACTTTTTTTAAAACAATCATATTTTCACTGACCTTCGTCTGAATACATTCTGATCATTTCTATGGCTAGGAAACATCCTGAATTAATGGGAAATGTGTAAATTTTACTGATATATCATTTTAGCTCGCTTAGAGGGGAGCAAATGTAAAAAGTGTCTCACTTTACCCCACTCTCCCCTACTATTAGTAAGTACAGTAATGTGTCTGTTAGTTACCATGTACGGACACTATAAGTAAGCACCTGTTATTACCCAACACTTGTCTATAGGTACAAATTACCATGTATGTACCATTGGAAAGTACAGCAGTGTTTCTTATTAGTTCCCATGTACATACATGTCAGGTAAGTACCTTGTGTTACCACTCTTTTACCTGTATGTACAACATAATTACTTTATATGTACCAGGAAAGTACACGTACTGTAAAATAAAGTGCTACCGAAAAGTCCTTTGTGTTGAGCCCTGCAGCAGCTCTAAATAGTCACTGTCCTATTACATGAAAGGTAAAATATCTTGATTGATCCACGTCCTGCAGAGTGCAAAAGATTGGTTGATCAGCAATCAGGGTTCAGATGGCTGTTTTCGTGCATTACATTTCTTAAAATACATTAACCAATAGGCTTGGTGTGAGACCATTGCTCTAAACCAGTGTTGTTGTTTTTTTGTTTTTTTTTTCCTTTATTAAAGGGTGGAGTGGGTGACAACATGTGTATGTGCTGCTGTTCATGCTTTCTGTCTCACAGGTTTCCAAAGGTGTCCCCATGACTTACACTCTGCACCTGAATCAGGTTCTTGCAGTGAATAATCTCAATCCAGGGGTCATCAACGTTTATGACTACTATCAAACAAGTATGCTTTATCATCCTAATCATGCTTTGCTCTGGCTGAATTCACTTAACATGATTCAGCTCATTTCCTGTTCCTCTTTCAGGCGATGCGCTTGAGACCACCTACACATGCCCTGTTAATGATTTGATTCCGTACTGGCTACAGCACACATGAATGAAATAAAACTGATTTAATACAATCAGTCCTTTTGTTGCCTCTTTTTTTGTGCCTCATCAGTGATTGTTTGAATCAGGGAGATGCAGTGTTCATGAATTTCTGTTTGTCCTGTGACTTCAAATCCTTGCAAGACTGAAATGAACTTCACTCAGGCAGTGGCTGTTTGAGCTTTCACTTTTTGGAGTTGTTTAAAGTTGGTTTCTTGACTACATGCTCATGATTTGTAGGTGTTGTATTGTTTACTTAAATGAAATGATTCACTTGGCCTAGTCTACTACAGATTGCTATGGAGGAAAAGAGAATGTTACTGATCAAAGTTAACTCGTTTGACTTTTCTTTTTACACGGCAAATCACAGGAGCATGTCATTCACGCTCCACCGCTTACTTTAGTTTCATACAGATTACACTGCAGGAGAATGTTTTAAATGTGAATTATTGTATTTAAAAGTACATTCCAAGCTTTCTTTAGATGTGTGTTTCATGTTTGTGTGGTTATTCGCTGAGTTTCAGAAAGTTTCTTGTGGAGACAGACTGCTGAAAGCACACCCTGTTTATTATCTTTATTTTACAAAAGCAGAAAGTTGTTGTGAGTGTACACAAATAAAAATAAACCATTTATAGTTTATAATGATGTCTTGCACTTACCTGTATGGCCAAAAATGACGGAGCATTTTAAGTTGTTTCAGCTGTCATGAGGAAACATTAAATGCTCTTAATGATCAGAAACATGCTTTATCTTCAAATCCAAGCAATGGAAACATCTTGAGAGCTGGTTAAGATTGAAATAAAAGACTTGCGATTATTCTTTTACAATGTATTACGTATCATTAGCAGTATTTAAAATAATGTGCTATGTTTTAAAAGCTATACGAGATGGAGTAATTAACTGACTAAATTAATTCCATGTTGGAATTAACAAGCTTAATGAATTCCACCAGACAATTAAGAGCATTTAAATATTGCTGCAATCAGTGCAGCTGATTGAGAAAAAGCTGTCAAGCAGTAAACAGAGCTTAGTAAAGTTCTGTAGGGTTTCTGAGAGTTACCTGAGTTGGTCTTGGTTTTGGATGATCCTTCTTTATGGCTGTAAAGGAGATTTGTGTTTGGAAAGTGCTCATTTTAGTCCTTTTCCTCTTTGCTGTTGAGGGACAGAGATCAGGACCGTAAGTAAATTGGTTTTGATGGGTTTTGTAGTTTTAACCTGATTCCTCAAAGTTTATGCATTATTCAGCAAAATGACTGTGTTCTTAGTCTGTATTATTATAGCAACTACTTTTGTGATCATAAACTTGCATGAATACAGTAGTTCGGATCGGACTTATGATTTCTGACACTAAACATCTGTCTGATGTTTCCACAGATCCTTCATGGTGACGTTCCCTGCAGTGATTGAGTCCGGCTCTGATGCCAAATTGTGTGCAAGTCTTTTAAAACCCAATGAGAGTCTTGCAATGACTGTTTCTCTGCTTGATGACAAAAACAAGACGACTCAACTTGTGCAGCAGAGATCTTCAACAGAGTTTCACCGCTGCTTTACTTTCCAGGTCTGTCATTGTGTGGCACATGCAGCATTTTCATCTGTTTTTGTAACAACACGTTTCTCTACAGGCACCTCAAGTAGATGGAGAATCAGTGCAGAAGTTGAAGGTGGTAGTTCAAGGAAGGGTCTTCAAAATGACCGAAGAGAGGAAAGTCATGTTCAGATCTTACCTACCTTTGACCTTCATCCAAACAGACAAACCCATCTACAATCCAGGACAAACGGGTGAGCTGTGAATGACCCTTGATTGATAATGAGAAGCGATCAGAACTTGTAGTGTAATGGACTTTCTACATGTTCAAGTGCATTATGTAATAGATGTGAGTGTTTATCGGCATTTTTACCTTTTGCAGTGAATTTTAGAGTTGTGACCATGAATGCCACACTTGTGCCCCTTGATGCAATGGTAAGATCTCCTCTATCTGTCGTCATATTCAGCTTTTTTTTTTCTTTTTTTTTTTTTCTTCTTGCTGTTTCTTCATCAGCATGAATGCAACGTAAATGTCTAATTTTACTGCTTTTGTCTTACAGTACAGTCTGGTGGAGGTGGAGGTGAGAATTTGCTCTGGTGCAAGTCTTTAAATGGCACTGATGCTTCGTTTCTGGATTTTTTTTTTTTTTTTTTTTTTTTTTTTTTTTTGGTTTGTTTTTCTTGAGGTTTTTTTTTTTTTTTTTTTCTTTTTTCAAATAGGACAATAATAATAACCGGATTGGTCAGTGGACAAACGTTTCCTCAACGAGGTGGATATTGCAGCTTTCTCATGAGTTAAACCCAGAGGCTCAGATAGGGATGTACACACTAAAGGCTTTTATTGGTGACCGAGAGATCTCCCAGGTTTTTGAGGTGAAAAAATATGGTAAGTCATTGTTAAAGTGCAAAAGTACAACTGGGTCATTCTTCAATTGGGGTGGCAAATAAGAGGCAGAAATTGTAAAAATTCTTGTTTTCTTTTAATAAAATGTATTGCTATGCATTTAAAATTAGTTTAATATGCTATATCCGTTAAAATTGAAGCGTATGCAACTTTAGGTAGGGATGGATGGATACTTTTTTTTTTATTATTTTTTTTTTTTAAAGGACTTTTTATTTTTAAAAGAAATGTTTAATTGTTCATCTTGGCTCCTATTTTTGCCAAAACTTTTTTTTTTTTTTTTTTTTTTTTTTTTTAAATGCATCAAAAAAGACAGGAAAAATGGTCCGTGCAACCTTTTATAGTCTTTACTCTAAGAGATTAAAACCACCTTACAGTCTAAAAACATTAAATTATAAGATTAAAATGGCTTTGTAGGAAAAATTTCAGATACATTTTGAAGTAACACCACAGGCTTCATATTGAATAAAGTTTAACAATTAAAAGTTTGAGCAAAATAATGAATTTCATCATAAGTAGGATTACAAGAAGTGTCTACTCTGATAAAAGAGAATTTAGAGAAAAACTTTATTAAAAATGTATAACTAAAACAACCTGGAACCTGTTTCTCACTCCTTTTTAAAGGGATAGTTCAACAAAAAAATGAAAATTATCATACTCCCTCATGATGTTCCAAACCTGTATAAATTTCTTTGTTCTGTAGGCCTACACAATGGAAGATATTTGGAAAAATGTTTGTAACCCAGCAGATCTCACCCCCTGCAACTTATCAACATAACACCACAGACACTAATAAAGTGTGACACATGAAATTATTAAAATTCTTAAAGTTAAATTTTGACAAGAATGTACTCCTGGGCTGCGTTCAACCCCGACAAAATGTTGCAAAACGTTTTTTAAACGGAAACGGTGGTGCGTTGAACACCCTGTTCTGATGACGCAGGAGTTGCAACTATGGCAGCTGAGAAGGCCATTCTTTGTGTTCTTTTTGAAGAATTTTCAGAGCCTGATGAAATCGGTATAAAGATGTTTAATACTTCAAAATACGCTCTGTTACAGTCACTGCCCTTGCCATCCAGAATAAAAGAGAACATCCCAATCGAGTAAAGGGATTTGTGGGAACTTTTAATTGTGATACAACATTTGTCTCTCTTTTCAGCATGAAAAGACAAACATTTCAGGTGAAGGATAATCCATTTCTTACCTCTGAGACTGTTATGATATATTATTTTTATTGTGAGTATTAGGCTTATCATTATTGATGATCACTGTTGTTGTGCTATTGTAATATTTAGCCTACCACTATATAATCAGAGGAGAATATAAATTTATTAAAGTGTCACTTCACAATACAATAGCAAAATATATAAGTATAGTATTTTTATATTACATTAATACTCATTGTGCAGGATGTCTCTTTAATACCGCGTGGTTCATATACATCCTGCCGCTCGTATACATCCTGTCATTTCTGACACACCCACCAAACAAGAGAAAATGTATCTCAAACCTGTTGCACACCGTTTCCAGGAAACATGTTGTTCAACCCGGAAAACGTAGCAAAACGTTGCGCACTGGTTTGAGCTTGAACGTGCCCCTGATGCACCCCTCAGATCAGTCAGCACCTGCAATGACCTTTACACACAGGAAGTCCAAATAGAGTTCCCCCTTTTCTTAAAGGGGCGACATCCATTGTTGTAATACCACAGACATGAATTTGGGGGACACTACTTTTTTTTTTTTTTTTTTTTTTTTTTTTTTTTTTAAATCTCTCATTTAACAATTTAATACTATTGTATGTTAAATAAAATCTATATTCCCAATTTAACCACTTTATTTGTTAAATGTAATATTGTTGCAATTACATTCCATGATACCTCTGTGAGGTATGGCGGGAACATGCGTATTTTGTTACAAATGCAATCTTTCTAACTTATGTAATTTAAAACAAAAATAGTGCACAAATTGTTTGTTCTACAGAATACAAACATGCAACAATTTTAGAATTTATTGGTATTTAAAGTTTTTCAACTTGTAAAGTAGAGCAGTGTTGTGCCAGTTCATACCTAAAGAGAACTAGCTCAAAGTTCAGTTCACACAGATGATAATGAACTAGTTCATGTTCATAGTTCTTTTTTTTTTTAAATGAACTAAGTTCACATATCTAAAAATGAACTAGTTCACGTTCATTTGTTAAATTCTTTTTAAGATAGGCCACTATCTTACTCAATAGAACCTCTTTACCATCCATTACCAGCTGCAAATCACTGCAACTCCAAAACTAATCAAAATTATTGTACCAATAAACAAGAGACAATTATTATAGCCAGGAGAAAAATAATATTTACCCCTTAAATAATGTGTAATCATGATATGTAGAAATTGGAAAAAACAAGGTGCAGTCAAGGTATACTGTATGTTCAGTGAAACTTTTATTTAGCCAGCATGAACCAAATTACAGGACTTAAAAATAAGGTATATTCAGGTTCATGGGGAAAAGATCAGTCTACTGACAAAAATCCAGCATATTCTGAACGGCAGTAACTATGTAAACCAGACCAAAGTAGTCATGTACTGTAATGTAAACTTAGCTTGGGCTTACCCTGCTTAATGTGCAATACTCAACCAACACATTTTCACACCTTCAAAAGGAAGTAAACAGTGAACAGCAGGTCCTTTACTAAATGCAGTGAGCTTAACTTGGGTGGGTGTGCTTGGCGGCGGTCCTCTCTTCGTTAATGATTTCTTGCGTTCATCATTCAGTCGCAGATATTTGCCAAGATAGCTCGGATGGCGTAACTCGATGTGTCGTTTCAAATTTGAACTCGATGTGGCTGACGTACGTACTTGTTTGTTTAGTCCCGGTGGGCACAGTTTGCACAAAAACGTGAGGTTTTTTCCGTCTGAGTCTTCCTTTGTTTGTACATAAAACTCTGCTAAGTGCTCTTCAAAACTGGCTTCAGCTGTAGCTAAGTTTGAATCACGTTAACTAGTACTAGCACTAGTCATGATGCTGCACCATCAAGGTGTTTGCTGTAAACAGTCGTGTCGTAAAACCTGAGTTTTCAAATGAGCGTGAACGTGAACTGCGCATGCTGCTCATTCCTGCCAGAGTGAGCGCCGCTCTCGTTCACGTTCATTGAATGAAAAGTGACTCGTTCAGTTCAGCGTTCGGCGAAAATATGAACGCGTTCAGTGAACGTCGTTCATTGAACGCGTTCATGCACAACACTGGGAGGCGCATCCCGTGACATTCATCTGGTAGCAGAACAAATATTCACATTCAAGTCAAGCACATGTCAAGTCAAGAAAAAAGAAACTTCTGTCTGACAAGTCACACCTTTACAGTTTTATTCAGGCACTGGCGGGACACGCCTGGAACGTCAGCATATTGAAAAGGCTCACGGCACACTTCCACAAACACTTGACCAGGTACAGGTTGGCCATAAGTGTATCTGGGAAACATCACAAGGAACAAGATCAGGAACAGACAAACCACAAGACAAGAAAATAAGAGCCTCACTCACTTGGCACAAGCCTCAACTTTCAGTCCCACATCTGCAACGCTGTATGTCTGTGGTTACAGTCACATCAAACTTGGGCAAAACTAAACCAGAAGCAAACTGCTTAATTACCTCAGAGCTGCAGTTGGGTCATTCTTCATTTGTGGCGGCAGATGGTGTCCCTCTACTTCAGTGTTGTGCATGAACGCGTTCAATGAACGACGTTCACTGAACGCGTTCATATTTTCGCCGAACGCTGAACTGAACGAGTCACTTTTCATTCAATGAACGTGAACGAGAGCGGCGCTCACTCTGGCAGGAATGAGCAGCATGCGCAGTTCACGTTCACGCTCATTTGAAAACTCAGGTTTTACGACACGACTGTTTACAGCAAACACCTTGATGGTGCAGCATCATGACTAGTGCTAGTACTAGTTAACGTGATTCAAACTTAGCTACAGCTGAAGCCAGTTTTGAAGAGCACTTAGCAGAGTTTTATGTACAAACAAAGGAAGACTCAGACGGAAAAAACCTCACGTTTTTGTGCAAACTGTGCCCACCGGGACTAAACAAACAAGTACGTACGTCAGCCACATCGAGTTCAAATTTGAAACGACACATCGAGTTACGCCATCCGAGCTATCTTGGCAAATATCTGCGACTGAATGATGAACGCAAGAAATCATTAACGAAGAGAGGACCGCCGCCAAGCACACCCACCCAAGTTAAGCTCACTGCATTTAGTAAAGGACCTGCTGTTCACTGTTTACTTCCTTTTGAAGGTGTGAAAATGTGTTGGTTGAGTATTGCACATTAAGCAGGGTAAGCCCAAGCTAAGTTTACATTACAGTACATGACTACTTTGGTCTGGTTTACATAGTTACTGCCGTTCAGAATATGCTGGATTTTTGTCAGTAGACTGATCTTTTCCCCATGAACCTGAATATACCTTATTTTTAAGTCCTGTAATTTGGTTCATGCTGGCTAAATAAAAGTTTCACTGAACATACAGTATACCTTGACTGCACCTTGTTTTTTCCAATTTCTACATATCATGATTACACATTATTTAAGGGGTAAATATTATTTTTCTCCTGGCTATAATAATTGTCTCTTGTTTATTGGTACAATAATTTTGATTAGTTTTGGAGTTGCAGTGATTTGCAGCTGGTAATGGATGGTAAAGAGGTTCTATTGAGTAAGATAGTGGCCTATCTTAAAAAGAATTTAACAAATGAACGTGAACTAGTTCATTTTTAGATATGTGAACTTAGTTCATTTAAAAAAAAAAAGAACTATGAACATGAACTAGTTCATTATCATCTGTGTGAACTGAACTTTGAGCTAGTTCTCTTTAGGTATGAACTGGCACAACACTGGACCTTAGTTTGAAAAAAAAATATTACTGGTGTAATCTTAAAGGGTTAGTTCACCCAAAAATGAAACTTCTCTCATTAAATGGGCTATAAGATTTTCACTTTAAGAATAAAAAAGAATAAAAATACCCCTGTATGTTTGCAGATATTTAGGAAACATGCTAAGTTCACCTACTCGTTTCTCAGAAAACAATGCTACAGCCAGATATTCTACTTTGAAATGTGTGTTCCGTGTCGGAATGTCTGTTTTTGTTTTGGTCTGTGCGAAACCGTGTGCTGCCAGTTTATTCAATAGTATTTCGACATCACAGGTTGCCAGTTGGCGGAAAACACCACGTATTACAGCCATGAAAACCAGCAAACAAACTGGGTCAGAGAATCACAGATTCTACTTGACCTAAAAAGCCTCTGAATCCATCTAAATATCTCTATGAACAACAGCATATTAAAACAGATAAATCAACTCATCAGCATACAGTGTGTAAGTCTCCTCAGCTTTCATTGTCAATTGTGCTCCCTCTTGTTGCTCATCCTCAAGCTGGCCACCCGAGTCTTTGAACGAGGGGGCGGGACAAACAATATTTTGAAATTGAACTGCAGTACCTGTTTCGACCACTGGGTGTCATTCCTACATGGAGCTCCTTTAATTACTCACCCTAATGTCATTCCAAGGATTTTATTGAGGAGAGACAAATTTGTTGAATAAAGTCATTATTTTTGTTTTGTTTTTGTGTACAAAAAGTATCCCTGACAGCAACATAGTGTCGGCCTAGATCTGTCTATCATGGGATTCTCGTCACTTCATTACATTAAGGTTAACACACTTTAGTCATTTCAACTGTTTTAACGGTCTTTTCTGGACAGTGAATGCTGTAATTTCATTGCTTTCAATGGAGGATAAAAAAAAAACCTCTTGAATTTGATCAAAAATTAATTTGTGTTCTGAAGATGAACGAAGGTCTTACGGGTGTAGAACGACATGAGGGTGAGTAATTAATGACAGTAATTTCATTTTTGGGTGAACCAACCCTTTAAGTTGAAACAATGTATATTTTAAGATATGTCAGTGCAAGTTGCTTTCAGTTAAAACGGCTCAAACATGCATATTAGTCTGGGACTAGGGTTAAACCTTGTCTGTGAAACAGGGTCAAAATTCATGAAGTCATGCCATTAAATGTTGCATGCACTGCAAAAACTCTTCCTCAGTATTACATCTTTAAATCAAGATGGATTTACTTACCAAAAATGAATATATGAAGTGTTGTTTTCTGAGAAACTGAACAATAATGAGTTTATGCTTCAAACAAGAATAAATATCTGTCAGTAGTGGTGTAGTACAGTTAAAGTTCGTGACTGGGAAGGAAGAGGTCTGGGTCGACGAACAACTGCTGACTGAGCTTTTATTGAGAATAAAGTTCAACAGAAAGGCTGTGTAGAGCGCAACAACATCAACATAAACATCCACAAAGGGCTTCACTCCAGATTCGGTAGTCACAATCCACAAGGGCTTCACTCTAGATAGCGCGCTGCGCCTCAGTCAGCAGTTCCCCTCTCCCTCACCAACTCCTGCTTCTCACGGCGTCTTATCCCGTCTCCGCGCCAATCACTAGAACGAGACACAGGTGTTCGTGATTTGTAATCAACCCACTCACTTACCAAGCGTCTCCCGCTATTCTCTCCGGTTGCAGACCTCCGGCCTGCAGCCGTCCGGCCTGCAGAACCCCCCCCCACCCCCCCGCACCTGCCCATGCCCCAAGTGGAAGCCCAGATACTTTACCTCCACGCGCCCAATCGCACACTTCTTCGGGTTGGCCGTGAGCCCAGCCCCTCTCAGCGATCTCAGGACGGCTCTCACATGCTGCATATGCCGCTGCCAATCATTACTATAGATAATAATATCATCTAGATAGGCAGCCGCATACGCACCATGGGGCCGGAGAATTTTATCCATGAGTCGCTGAAAGGTAGCTGGTGCCCGGAACAGCCCGAACGGAAGGGTAACAAATTGGTGTAATCCGAACGCCGTCGTGAAAGCTGTCTTTTCTTTGGATAAAGGCGACAAGGGGATCTGCCAGTATCCTTTAGTTAAGTCCAGTGTCGAATAAAATCGAGCCGCACCGAGCCGGTCAAGCAATTCGTCCACCCGCGGCATTGGATACGCGTCGAATTTCGACACTGCATTCACCCTGCGATAGTCCACACAGAAACGGACCGAGCCGTCGGTCTTGGGGACCAAAACTATCGGGCTCGCCCAGTTACTGCTGGACTCTTCTATTACTCCCATCTTAAGCATTGCCTCTAATTCGCCCTGAACTACCTTTTTCTTGTGCTCAGGTAATCTGTACGGCCGGCTGCGAACAACCACGCCCGGCTCCGTCTCGACGTGGTGCTGAATGAGGTTGGTACGCCCCGGCAGGGGAGAGAACACGTCTGCAAACTCCGCTTGCAACTTAGATAGATCAGTGAGCTGGGAGGGCGAGAGGTGATCTCCTCCTGGGGTCAGAGCGAGGGATTGAATTTTTACATTCGCCTCTGGCCCGAGATCATCCTCCCCGCTAATCACCGTCGCCAGCATCACTGATTCTGCCTCATTCCATTTTTTAAGGAGATTGAGGTGATAAATTTGACGTGCCCCCTCCTGTCAGACCGTACCACCTCATAATCGAGCTCGCCCACTTGCCGTGTAACCTCAAAGGGTCCTTGCCACTTTGCAAGTAATTTCGAACTTGAAGTAGGGAGCAATACAAGTACTTTCTCTCCTGGTGCAAATTTGCGTAAATTAGATCGTCTGTTATACAGCTGGCTCTGTTTGTGCTGGGCTTGTAACAAATTCTCCATTGATAGCCGCCCCAAAGTGTGGAGTTTTGCTCTCAAGTCCAGCACATACTGAATTTCGTTTTTGGCCTGAGATGGTCCATCCTCCCAAGCCTCCCTTAGGACATCCAGCACCCCGCGAGGCTGGCGTCCAAAGAGAAGCTCGAAGGGGGAAAACCCCGTGGAGACTTGCGGGACCTCTCGCACTGCGAATAACAGAGGTTCTAACCACTTATCCCAATTTTTGGCGTCTTCTTGCACGAACTTACGAATCATGGATTTAAGCGTGCGATTAAAACGTTCGACCAGCCCGTCCGTTTGTGGGTGAAAGACGCTGGTACGAACCGATTTAATGCCCAGTAATTCGTACAGTTCGCGTAACGTGCGTGACATAAACGCCGTGCCCTGATCAGTGAGGATTTCTTTTGGAATCCCCACTCGGGAGATTAAACGAAACAGTGCATCCGCAACACTCTTAGCGGAAATGTTGCGGAGCGCCACTGCCTCAGGATATCGCGTTGCATAATCAACAATGACTAATGCAAAGCGATGTCCCCTTGCTGATCGTTCTAATGGCCCGATGAGGTCCATACCAATTCTTTCGAAGGGGACCTGCATTAATGGGAGTGGGCGCAATGGCGCTTTTGGGGTGGCCGGTGGGTTTACCAGCTGGCATTCACGACAAGACGCGCACCACCTGCGTACATTCTCGTGAATGCCCGGCCAGAAGAATCGGGTCATGAGCCGATTTAGTGTCGCCGTCTGTCCTAAATGCCCCGCCATCGGATTAGAATGAGCCGCGTGGAAAAGCATTTCCCTGCGGCTCTTTGGAACTAATAACTGGGTTGTATCCTCTTTTGTCTGAGTGTCTTGGGTCACTCGGTACAACCTATCTTTTATAATCGCGAAATATGGATAAGCAAGCGGACATGCAGGCTGGAGAGGCTGACCATCAATCATACAGACCTTTTCAAACGCATGTTTTAGCGTCTCATCCTGGGACTGCTCCAGGGGAAAATCATCGCGCTCCGGAAGAATTAGTCTTCCGGCTTCACTCTGTTCCCCTGCAGCAGCGCTCTCCGGTCCCTGATCAGTCTCTCCCGCCTGCACTCGCGCCTGCCTACCCCGCATTTTCTTTTCCCAAGAGGCATCCGAGCATAAATAACCCAATAATTGACTGAACGCCGGCCAATTTGTTCCCAAAATTATCGGATGCCGGAGGTGCGGGTTAACTGCAACCTCAACACTATGCTTTTGTCCCCGGGATTTAATTATGACGGGCATTACAGGATATTTCACCACATCCCCGTGCACACACCGAACCCCAACCATGCGGCCTGTATCCAATGCCCCAGATGAAATCAGGCTTTGATGGACCGAGGTTTGGTTACAGCCAGAGTCCACCAAGGCCTGATAGGTACCCCCCTTGATACGCACAGGTATCTGGTACTCGCCAGCTTGACCAGGGGCAGCTTGTGGACGGTCGGGGATCCGGATCATGGTCCCAACTTCCATAACCGGACCTTTATCCACAAAATGATCCGGGTCCCCACACCGCCAACAAGCCGGCCCAGACCTGCCCGCCGCTCCTGTGGCAGAGAGTGGGCTGAACGGCTGACGCGGAGAAAGGGGAGAAGCAGGAGAGGGGCCCGTCCCGGCGGCAGTGAGTCCCGCCCCCCTGGGGTCCATAGAGCGCCGTTGGGGCCGTCCCGCCCCGCCCCCGGGGCGGAACGCGAGGTGGGCCGGGCGGACGAGACCTGGGAAGAGGGACAGGTCTAGAGAGAGAGGGGGACAAAAGAGAAGGAGAGAGAGAGACAGCTGGAAGGGGTTCGCCGACCCCTTGGCACGCCACCATGTGGTCCTCCGCCAATTGGATGGCTGAGTCCAGCGACGTGGGGCGGTG
Organism: Megalobrama amblycephala; assembly: GCF_018812025.1. NCBI lineage: Eukaryota > Metazoa > Chordata > Actinopteri > Cypriniformes > Xenocyprididae > Megalobrama > Megalobrama amblycephala. The sequence goes on from NC_063044.1 coordinate 47,669,885, forward strand.
GCACTGGACCCACTCGGCCGTCTTCTCCGGGAGGCGAGTGATGAACTGCTCCAGCACCATGCGATCGATGGCCAGATCCACGTCGCTTCCCTCAGCCAGCAACCATTTGCGGCACGCGTCCCGGAGCTGTTGGGCCACCATGAAGGGCCGGCCGGACTCACCCAGGTCGAGGGAACGGAAGCGTTGTCGATGTTGTTCCGGGGTCCGGCCAACCCGATGGATGATGGCCCGCCGCAGGTCGTCGTAGACCAGGAGGTTCTGGACTGGCAGCTGCTGTGCCGCCACCTGTGATTCACCCGAGAGGAGCGGGACCAACCTCATAGACCACTGGTCCCGCGGCCATTCACACACTTCGGCGGACCTCTCAAAGAGCTCGAGAAAAACTTCTGGATCATCCAGTGGGCCCATTTTATTTAACGGCAGGTGGGCAGGCACAGCTGGCTGCCCGCGGGGCTCCCGAAGAACCTCCCGGTCAATCCAGCTCCGGAACGCCTCGCGGTCCTCCTGCTGGGTCCGGAGGATGGCTTGGTAACACCGCTCCTGGTCTTGGCGCAGACCCAGCAGGGCCTGTTGTTGCTCTTGGTGCAGGACCGCGAGGGACGCGATGATGTCCGCAAATGGGGTGGAGGACGATGGCTGCATGGCGGCGTACTCCCGTCTTCCTTCCCGGGTTTCGGCACCAGTGTAGTACAGTTAAAGTTCGTGACTGGGAAGGAAGAGGTCTGGGTCGACGAACAACTGCTGACTGAGCTTTTATTGAGAATAAAGTTCAACAGAAAGGCTGTGTAGAGCGCAACAACATCAACATAAACATCCACAAAGGGCTTCACTCCAGATTCGGTAGTCACAATCCACAAGGGCTTCACTCTAGATAGCGCGCTGCGCCTCAGTCAGCAGTTCCCCTCTCTCTCACCAACTCCTGCTTCTCACGGCGTCTTATCCCGTCTCCGCGCCAATCACTAGAATGAGACACAGGTGTTCGTGATTTGTAATCAACCCACTCACTTACCAAGCGTCTCCCGCTATTCTCTCCGGTTGCAGACCTCGCTGAACCACGCCCCCCTCGCCACAAGGGGATAAGAACTTGTTTGATTTTTCTGAGCCCATTGGATATTTGTTCTTGTTTTAATCATAAACACTTCATTTTAGTCATTTTGCTTCTCTAGTAAATGACATTTGCACTGGAAAAAGGGCCAATAATAATAAAAATATATTTTTTTTATTATTATTATTATTTTTTTTGCAATTTGATCAAAATGTGAAGTAAAAGTTATTTCTATATTTTATTGTTTGGAGATCATTTGAAAAATGTGGATAACCAAACAGTTGTGGGGCACCATTGACTTCCTTACTGTGAAAGTCATCATGTTTGGTTACCCATATTCTTCAAAATATCTCCTTCTGTGTTCAACAGAAGAAAGAAACACATACAGGTTTGGAAAAACTTGAGGGTGAGTAAATGATGACAGGATTTTCATTTTTAGGTGACCGTTATGCTTTATTTTATTTATTTATTAAATGAAAAAGTAATGGAGATCTGTTGTATTTTCAAACTTCGAAGCATTGCTAATACAAGACATGTAGACATTTATAGACCATATTGATGTATTTTGTTCACTTCAGTTAGTTCCTTAAATTAAAAAGATCTTCAAAAAAAAGTCTTAAATGTACATTCATAAAACCTGCAGAAACTCTGCAAATACTTCATAATGTGAATCCTTAACATTTATTATATGATGATTTTTTAAAGTATTTTATGTTCATGTTTTATATCATTTTTACTATGAACTTTGTTGATGTAGTTGTTACAGCAGTAAACTTTAATCTTCAGACAACATGCCTAAAAATATTGACAGATATTTAGAGTTTGAGGCACAGCATGTGAACTGGATATACATGAGCTGCACTGTGTTATATCTGTGAAATGATTTATGACCTCTGACCTGGAGAACAACATGATGACCTTCACACGGTCAGTGTTGGGATTGACAGCTGTATTCAGGTGCTAAAATATATCTGATATTAATGATTGATCTGTGAGCCATGTGTGATGTCTTTATCTTTTTAGTTAAAACACATTCCAGGACATGTGCAACCACATCGAGGCCCATAAGAGTATTTCCGTGTACGTTTTAAATGAATGCTTACTTTTCTTTTCTGATTTCCTTTCAGTAAATTCACTTTTTTAAAAATTTTTTATTCATGAAACTGAAAGTGTAATCCTCAGACTTTATTAAAACAGTAAAATCTGTGGCTTTGACTCATTTTATACTCATAATATAAAAAATAATGTATTCACCTTTATGTCACAGTCATTCCAAACCCCCAAGCCAGAGTTTTTACACTCTCTTATCTATTATATATCTATTCCATAGAATGACAAGACAGCTTTGTGTCATGTGGACTGGACTTTAGTTTCATGACCGTTAAGAACGTATGTTCAATATAGTGTGAATATGGGTAGTATGAATGAAAATCAGACATATCTGCCATGTTGTTACGGTCACATGACCTGCCAGCATCAGTTGCGTTGCTTTACTGCCATTCATAAATCCTTTCCCATGGCCTCATGGGATAGTAAAGGGTCCATCGAATGCGCACTTCAGAATCTTGCAGGGAGTACATCCAGGTACTTTTTGCCTAGTTTTTCAAATACAATGAATTCAAACATCCTGTTTTGCCGTTTTTAATTTTCCCGTATAGTAGGGAAGTATTTGATTTCGAATGCACCATTGGAAAATGGCAGTTCAGCTATAACCCTAATCAAACACACCTGAACCAAATAATTTGTGTTCAGGGTCACTTAAGGGGTTGAAGCCAGAAATTGAAGTCTTCAAAACTATTTGCCATGTACACCAGAAAAGACTGGAGAAATTAAAAGTATTATGAGGACCAAAAAGAAAAATTTGACCCCCTTCCCAACTCCTCCAAATGTTTAAGATAAACCGCTTTGATGTTTAGAATGTAGATGTAATGCAGCAGACATATTTTAGCTGAAATTGAGCAATAATTGCTGTAAAATGCAATGTTCAATATAACATTGTATTAGACTGAAGAGATTTCAGATATTGTTTGAGTCACATTCAAAAATGCTTAGTGTATATTTAAAATTAAATAAGGAAACAAGGTTAGGAAAGCCTTTTGAATTCATTCCTCAAATACCTAAAATACCATTTGTAACCTTCCATTATTTACAGCTTACTTAAAAAAAAAAAAAAGCCTTAAAAAGAACAAAAACAATTGACATACCAATCTATGAAAATTGTAGTAATATGGGAGCATTTCAAATAACCCAAATAGTGAAAGTGATTGAAGTAAAAGTTAATAGCCAATGACCAATTGATCTGCATTTCAGCCATGTTGTAAGGAACTGAAGTCACAAACTCATGAACACTGCGAAAGTTTGAGACTTCCATCTTAGAATAAACTTTAATCCACAAACAGGCAACACAAAAATCACGGATTGTTTAAAAACAAGTTTTATTTGATTCATGTTTTGTGGCCAGTACTACAGCACAATCATGGACAGGGGGATGCGTAGGTCGTCTCAAACTGATCACCTGAAAGAGGACAAGAAATTAACTTGAGCATACAGGCGATTCTACAGGAAATTCAGCCAGACGGATGAGTCTGTGATGGTATACTTGTCTGATAGTAGTCATAAACGTTGATGACCGCTGGCTTGAGATTTTTCACTGCAAGAACCTGATTCAGTCGTAGAGTGTAAGTTATGGGGAATTGTTTGAGAACCTGCAAAACAGAAAAGATCAACAGCAGCACATATACCACACTCAAGATGGCAGCTAGTGAATATACCCAGTGTACAAAGTCTCACCTCTTTCAGATAAACTAGAACACGATCATCTTCAGCATCAACCCGCTCCACTAGCGGGGCAAACGATTTGGGTGGAGATCCAAGCTGATGAACATGCACAATGACATGCATGATTACATCTGAACGAGCTTCAAGAATCTTGGGATTTTACAAGACATCCTAACATACAAACCAGTGACGTATCTGCCGTGAAGCCAGACAGGAGTTTAGTGTCCACGATAACCATGTTAGTACTTTCTTTTGGACCATTGTAACTGAATGAAGGGGAATAAAGAGGTTTAGTCAATAGGGACAAGAAAGCAACTTTCAGAGCAGTAGAGCCATAAACATGAGCTGATTTTAAGAGTCAAATCTGTTCTTACTTCACGGTGAAGTTCAACATGAGATTGGCTCCAAGCGGTCGGCAGTCTCCCTTCACCTTTGCTTCGACACTCAGTGCTCTGACAACTTTAATAGGTGTCGGGATGTTGTAGAAACATGCGATCTATGATCGCAAAGTAAAACAGAATTAGGACGTGCAACAAACAGAAATGGAGGGGGTGAAGATACAGACCTGCACAGACACACAGGAGGACCCTGATGCTTTAACACTATATTTGCCAGTAATGTTCTTCAGCGGCTTCTCCTGATACAGCAGCCTGTTGTCCCGATTCACGGTGAAGCTATAAGACTCTCCTCCTGCCACCGAGGACTGTACAGTAACAGTACTGGAGCCATCCACACTGAACACTTTAGCAGCATACACAGACAGGGCATGAAGAGCCACCACAGTGTCCTAAATACAAGCACCAGATTAAAAACTCCACTCATATAAATGATTGAGGTCATGTTTGGTGGTCAGAGGTACCTGGGTGGAGGTGAAGCCTCCATAGGGATTCTGCTGGGTCACGAGCCAGTTGACAGTGCGGTTAGCATAGCTCAGAGTTGCAGTCGTGAGAGGCTGTTTAGTGAGAACCGCTAGCAGCACATAAGAGCTGATCTCCACCGCCAGAGTATCACCAGATGAAGTCCGAGACCAATGGAGCTTTGAACCTGAAGACAATACGGAGGGCAGAAAGTTGATGTCAAAGAACCTGATGAAGCAACATCAAGAGGCTGGTAAAGTTCACCTTCAGAAATGGCATTATCGTTTAAGGAGGTTAAAAGCTGTGATTGAGTGCTGGTCTCCCCAGCAAGACTGAAGGTGTAGGCCAGCAGAGCTGTAACGTAAGTGTTTCTTAAGTTCCCAACGACAGGCCTCAAGCATGACAGAGCGTTGGTGATGACAGGATCCTGAAAACCAAAGCAAGCGTCAAGATTACAGTCAGAACAAGGTCATCTGCAAGGAGTTCATACAATTACTGGAGTTTTTACCGTGGTGGGGACACCTAGTTCAAGCAGTGATGCAATGATGTAGGCAGTCATGGTGACATTATCATCAACTCCACCCTAAATCACCAGTATATAAAAGTTTAGAACAGTCTCAGCCTTTTAATACATTGTTATGGACCATTTGAAGAAATATGTGACCACCTTCATTTCATAGTGGTACAAAGTTCCCTGCTGCATGAAACAGCCATCTGAACCCTGCTTGCTGATCAACCAATCCTTTGCGCTCTGCAGGACATTCGGATCAATGAAGATAAATTGCCTCGCTAGACCAAAAGTCCTCAGGACAAAGGCGGTCAACCTGGTCATGGAGAAGTGGTCACAAACTGAACTTACAAACCGCTGGTGCCACCACAGACTACACACAACAGAACTGTCATACTCACCATGTATTTGATTCATCAAAACCAAATGTGCTATATGAACCATCATTGTGCTTGTAGTTCAGTTGTCCTTGGTATCCTGTTCAGGTAAAAAAAAAAAAAAAAAAAAAAAAACACAAGAAATTAGACATGCTCCACTGGTAAGAACTGAACGTCCTTAGAACTTAGCATTCAGTTTAAAAAATAAATTTTATTAATTTCTAAAGCACACTTCAAAACAGGTTGCAACCAAAGTGCTGTACATTCTCCTTATAGTGGACTTCAGTGGTCTCTCCAAATGGTTGAAGATCATTGCAGCTTCAAAACGATACCAGAAGAGGAATAAGAGTCTTATCTAGCGAAACATCATTTTTGAAGATGTAAATGTATATGCTTTATAAACAAGTGATCGCCTTGCACATGCTTAGGCTTTCCCTATTAGGGAAGGCGTAGGACATACAGCGTAAGATTTGTGTTTATAAAGCATATACAATTATAGACAATGACAGATGGTTTCTCTAGATAAGACCATTATTCCTCATCTGGTATTGTTTAAAGTAGGGCTGGGCGATATATCGCATGCGATTGTCACGCGCATTTCGTCAATAAAGCTGGTTCCCTGATTACCGCTAAATCGGCATCACCTGCTTTCAAATGGAGTGGCATTTAATAGACAGAGCCGTAGATCACTTACAAGCTACGCAATATCGCGTTCATTATCGCAGATGAATCGCCTTCGATAATGAACGTGATATTGCGTGGGTTGTCAGTGAACTACGGCTCAGTTTATTAAATGCCGCTCCATTTGAAAGCAGGTGATGGCGATTTAGCGGCAATCAGGGAACCGGCTTTACTGACGAAATGCGCGTGACAATCGCATGCGATATATCGCCCAGCCCTAGTTTAAAGCCCTTTGAAGCTGCACTGAAACCAATTTTGACCTTCAACTGTTTGGTGCCCATTGAAGTCCACTATAAGAGGAGAATAATCCTGGAATGTTTTCATCAAAAACCTTAATTTCTTTTTGACCGAAGAAAGACAGACATGAACATCTTGGATGACATGGGGGTGAGTAAATTATCAGGAACAATTTTGAAAGGGAACTAATCCTTTAAGACAAAGAATACATACGAGTTCTTAAAGCACATTTAAAATGTAGAAACAGAAGTGGAAGATCTAGTATTGAAAGGCAGACTGTTCCAGAGTTGAGAAGCAGCCACAGAGAAAGCCCGGTCACCATTAGTTTTATAACATGAGTGAAGAACAGAAAGAAATTGATTGGCTGAGCGCAAGGATCTTGAGGCACTGTATGGGACAAGATCATGTATATACTGGACCAGCAAGTCCATGCAAAGCTTTTTAAAAAAAAAAAAAAAAAAAAAAAAAAAAAAAAAAAAAAAAAAAAACACCTTAAAAGCAATCCGGGACATAACCGGTAGCCAGTGGAGAGAGGGATGCACAGGAGTAATGTGTTGATGCATTTTAGTGCCAGTCAGTAGCCTGGCTGCCACGTTTTGAACAGTTTGCAGTCGATGGACAGTTTAATTAAACCCAGGTATAGAGTATTACAGTAGTCCAACTCTGAAGTAATAAAAGCATGAATAAATTGATTGTCATCCACACCTCTCTGAAGGTAGCCCATGGCTCTCTCTCGGATGGCTGCAGTGAGCTGCACTGTCACTTCCAGGTACTGCAGAATGTAAATATTGGGAGCAAGAACACCCATATTCTGTTCTCCGCAGCCATACGGCATCCGTAATAACCTATCCAGATTCTTCAGTGCACGACCTAATAGGTCTCCTATGAGGGGAAGACAAACAAGAGGTCAAGCCAAAAACCTACATCAGAAGCCCAAGTTATTCTGGTGAATGTCAGTGTTTGCTTCAATGAACCCCTTTACCAAGGACTGAAACGGAGCATTTGGCTGATCCCTGGATCATGTTTGTTGGAAATGTCAGAGTCACGTCTTCAGAAAGAACATTTCCTGCAGACCGAACAGAAGAGCATTGAGCATCGGCTAATGTTTGGCTGTACAGAGAGAGAATGTGTTTGGGAATCACTGATTGCAAACAAACCCTTTGGACACAGTAACCAATTCTGGGTGTTTGTTCTCTCAACTCCTTCAGGCTACATTTAAAAAAAAAAAAAAAAAAAAAAAAAAAAAAAAAAACACACACACACACACACACACACACACAACAACCACACATCCCATCAGTAAAAAGCACAATGCACTACATTATCCATAAATATGGTGAACACACAAATTCAAACTCAAGGTGGCTGTTTAACACTCACCAGGACAAGTAGACTTTGAGTGACTACATCAACACATCCCCTTGTTGGCACGGTCACAACCTCATTGCCACACAGAGTCTGGGATTGTTCAGCTGAAGCATTGACCGTCACATTGACAGCTCCTACAATGACAGAGGTAGCGAGTTAGAATACGTGATAAAGCATTTTAGTTGTGATCGTGATTATTGTGCAGCCCTATAGGGAGTAACACCTCAAACATTTCAAATTAGAGACAGACGGCCAAAAACTGACCGAGAACAGAAGCTGCGAAACCCCATTTAAAGGTTTTTCTCCCATTGGCACAGAGACAGGATGAATAAGGATCATTCAATGGTTTTAGAGTAAAGGCCGATGACTGAGCTGGAGTTACTCGAATCTGCCGAAGAACAACAGTGCACATTAAGCAAAGACAGGGATCTTCTGTATAAACTGTAGATCCATTATAAATATAACATACCATGATGCATTTGGACAGATAGCTGAAGACCGTGGCCTTCAGCTCAAAAGACTCCCCACGGACGATGGAGTACGGCAGGGAGAGCTCTAGGAAGAAGGGCTGGAAGACGGTCAGCCGAGCAGGAGGAGCGAGACCAAAACCTTTGGAGGACAGACAGAACGCCTCCGTCTCCCATGTGGTGATGGTGTCAGGAACCTTGAGGGGAACTTGTGTGGATCCAGTAGCTCTGAGGAACATACCAGAAAAGTACAAGTTAGGTAAAAGGGGATAGGAGAGAATTGTGGCTTTAGATGGTGTCAACTGCAGAAATAAAGACATGCTTCACTAACCCCACTTCAGCAAGTTGCCAGATCCACGTTTCTGGAAAGTAAGTCCTGACGGTCACATCATAGGTGGCGCTGCTATCACTACTTTCTGCTACTGGAGCAGGTTCCAGAGCAGGGGGCATTGCAGGGGCCATGGCAGCCTCTGCAAATGGCTGTACTCCCCCATAGTACACTGAAGCAAAAAGACATCAAGACTAGAATTTCTTGCTTTGTAGCTTCAGAACTAAAATGCATGCAAAAAGGATCAACAATCCCTCATTGCATTTATATTTGCATACTTAAATCCTCCACCACAACACTAAACAACTTGGAGAACAAACAGGAAAAACCTTAAGTTCACCAAGTCATTTTCATAGGAAAGAGAAAACAAAAAAACAAAAACAAAGTCCAACTGTGTAGACCTACTGGGGAAGTGTCGAAAATATGTCAGGTCTTTGTACGTCAGGCAGACAGGTTCGCGTACATTCAGATTTGTTGCAAGCTTCATCCCCACACTCTGCCAGAGCAACAAGACAAAAACAGATGAAAATGTAATCAAGGAGCCTGTTGGATTCAGTGACTACATGGTCATGAATGTTTTCTACCATGAAACTTGTATAGGCATGATCTGTAGGAACAGCTCGACGGAGTCGAAACCTCAGGCACTCCTGTTCATCCTCAACGCCGTATGGATAACCTGATGACAATCGCACAGGTTGCATGTCGAACACCTAGGTTCATAAAATACAGTTAGTCACGTAAAAAGTTTAATATAAATGCACTACCACTTTGTCCGTTACGGTCACATTGATACAATTATGGTTTTAAATGGAATGGCCACATAAGAGATTTGCCCTTTATATCCACCAGCAGGAGACTCAAATCCTGAAGTTATACCTGGATGTCAAATCAAGTGCAACAATAAAACTGGTACCATTTCAGCACTCAGACGTCTTCCTGGCTCCATGATCTGGATGCTCTGATCTACAGCACTGAGGCCACACAGAGATCCTGCTTGAGCAGAAACGGTCAACACGTTTCCCTCACCAGGAACAGCTGTAGCAGGAGAGAACTTCAGAGACACCTAGAACAAGGACCAACACATGCTGTAGGACACGTCACCATTCCCCACTTGAAGCCAAAAGATAGTGCACATCATACCTTGTTTTGGAAACACTTTTCAGTGTTAAAAGATGCAGTACCAACAACTACACTCACTGGGCAGAACGCAGTAGACCAGAATCTGCACCGCTGGAGCCATGTCAACACTGACAGACAGCTGGAATGACACGGAGCCACTCGTGACTTTATTAGAAGCCCTCGCTGTGACTGTCTGAAATCCATGGAGGACGATCACTCCTCTGGACAAGACCTGACAGAAGACAGAAAACCCAGTGCATTAAGTGTGCCACACAGATCAGAACAGTCAGAATGTTTTGATGTCTACTCACCATATAGATGATGTCAGCATTGTAGTTGCCAGTTTCTCCAACAAAAGAATATTTGACCGTCACTGGAAGCGCAGCACCACATTTCAACGGCTGCTCAAGATTCACTATAGTCAGTTCACTGAATGTTCGGCTGTCAGGAGTAGCAGATCGGCGCTGAACAAACCTCATATCGGTACTGTAGTATGGCGATTTATAATTGTAATTATCCGCTGGAGTTGCACTTGCCTGTGGAAACAACGAATGGAATTGAATTCTTGCTAGAGAAATCACCATTTAAAATAACAAAACATACCCTCAGATTCAGATCAGCTTCAATATTAGAAGTATTGAGAGAGAACGTGGCCAGACCATTCTGGTTTGCGGTCAGATTTAGCAGCAGTTCATAAGGCCACCTGTTAACATCCAGGAGATATAACGCTTTGTTCGCAATTGGAGTCCCATTGAAAAAAGATGCTAAGATCTGTTGGGAAAAGAAAAAGGTGAGGAAAGGGAACCATTGTGAAGGCTACTGCAGCAGGAGGAACTTTTACTTGCCTTTCCATTAATCATTGAGCCAGGTTCAAAATACTCCGGGAGCTCCACAAATGTGACCTTTCCGACTTCAAACGTAATGTACACATTTGTGAATTTTGACACAATTACATCTGGGAGGAAAGAGAAACAGCACTAACATGAAGACACACCAAATAAACTTGCAGACATGAGTCACTGGTTCAAAAAAGCCAATAGCTCACCTGTTCCCTCCTCAGTGAGGTTAAGGTTAACAAGAAACAAATCTTGCATGAAATTCTCAAATTTGGTGTTGAAAAACACTGATGTCCTAAAGGTAAGGGAGGCGCCAGTGTTGTGCCAGTTCATACCTAAAGAGAACTAGCTCAAAGTTCAGTTCACACAGATGATAATGAACTAGTTCATGTTCATAGTTCTTTTTTTTTTTAAATGAACTAAGTTCACATATCTAAAAATGAACTAGTTCACGTTCATTTGTTAAATTCTTTTTAAGATAGGCCACTATCTTACTCAATAGAACCTCTTTACCATCCATTACCAGCTGCAAATCACTGCAACTCCAAAACTAATCAAAATTATTGTACCAATAAACAAGAGACAATTATTATAGCCAGGAGAAAAATAATATTTACCCCTTAAATAATGTGTAATCATGATATGTAGAAATTGGAAAAAACAAGGTGCAGTCAAGGTATACTGTATGTTCAGTGAAACTTTTATTTAGCCAGCATGAACCAAATTACAGGACTTAAAAATAAGGTATATTCAGGTTCATGGGGAAAAGATCAGTCTACTGACAAAAATCCAGCATATTCTGAACGGCAGTAACTATGTAAACCAGACCAAAGTAGTCATGTACTGTAATGTAAACTTAGCTTGGGCTTACCCTGCTTAATGTGCAATACTCAACCAACACATTTTCACACCTTCAAAAGGAAGTAAACAGTGAACAGCAGGTCCTTTACTAAATGCAGTGAGCTTAACTTGGGTGGGTGTGCTTGGCGGCGGTCCTCTCTTCGTTAATGATTTCTTGCGTTCATCATTCAGTCGCAGATATTTGCCAAGATAGCTCGGATGGCGTAACTCGATGTGTCGTTTCAAATTTGAACTCGATGTGGCTGACGTACGTACTTGTTTGTTTAGTCCCGGTGGCACAGTTTGCACAAAAACGTGAGGTTTTTTCCGTCTGAGTCTTCCTTTGTTTGTACATAAAACTCTGCTAAGTGCTCTTCAAAACTGGCTTCAGCTGTAGCTAAGTTTGAATCACGTTAACTAGTACTAGCACTAGTCATGATGCTGCACCATCAAGGTGTTTGCTGTAAACAGTCGTGTCGTAAAACCTGAGTTTTCAAATGAGCGTGAACGTGAACTGCGCATGCTGCTCATTCCTGCCAGAGTGAGCGCCGCTCTCGTTCACGTTCATTGAATGAAAAGTGACTCGTTCAGTTCAGCGTTCGGCGAAAATATGAACGCGTTCAGTGAACGTCGTTCATTGAACGCGTTCATGCACAACACTGCTAAGGTCTAGTGATAGCGAGAAGAAGCCTCGTGAAGCATTGAAGCTTTTCAGCCAAGTGGTTCACAAAAGGGTTCATTTCTCAAGGCTTCATTTGCTCACAATACCACCTGGTGGTCAAAGAGTGTAAAACAAGCAGATACATTACAGATGACCTGATGTGATCTGATACAATGTATTTTGCACCAGTTAAGGCTTAGAAATAACGGTGAAGAAAAATCAATTTCCACATAGACTAATCTATTTATATGAATAATGTGTGTAAATATATTATTTGGTCATAATAGGCAGGAGGGGCGATATTATTATTCTAAAACCACACATTTTGAAAGAATCCCATGGGTTTATATATCTGTCAAAATGTCGCACCAAGATTCAAACCGCTTCCTGAACCAGTCTGGCAGAAGCGAGGCTTCGGATGTCATCAATGACATCATTGGTATAAAGCGATGATGTCATCAATGACGTCATTGGTCTAAAACGATACAAGCCTCGATATGTGCTTCACTGAAAGCTTCCGGGATTTCTCGACATGCTTCGAAGCGTCGGCACAGAACATAACGTCACTACTAAGGCCTAATCCTGCCTTAATCTAAGCCCTGTCAGTGAAACCAGGCATAAGACTTCCAGCTCTGATTTAAGACCTTTCTAGGCTTTCATTTGTGGAAATTAGCTCTTTAAAGACCCACAGAAACCCTGCTTTGAGGCATAACTAGGTGGTCTGTAATGATAACCACTATATAACCATCATTAACCATTCGCCCCATAACCAAGCCTAAACAACAGTAAGTGTGAAACGATGCGGCTCTACTGGACGCGCTCCTGCTCCAGCCACACCACGGCCCTCTGCTGGATCAGAATGGTGCTGCGTATGATGGCGAGCAGCTCGTCTGTGCAGCTCCATGTGTTCGGCTCCACCGTACTGAACATCAGAGGAAGAGTCTCCAGCTGCAGCTCCTCCATCTGACAGGCCTCCATCAGGTCCTCCTCTCTGTGCCCTGACAACAGCTTCCTGACACACACACAAGCGTTTCATTGGGCTTTGCCTGATATCAAGAGCTGATGTAACTAGATCATCTTTATCCACTGACCATTATTCATCTATCAGGCCTTCAAACTTTAGAGCTTTGTCAAAACTTTCAAAACAAAGCTTTGTGAAACATTCAGAGTTTTAATGTGCCAATATTTGTATTTCTAGTTAAATGTTACAGTTATATGAATTTCAACTGATTGTAATTCTAATTTATTACAATCCCATTTCAATTGCAATTCCACATCATGTTTGCTACATTAATTCAAATTCAGGAATTGAAGTAGACATTTTCAGTTTAATTCCCAATGCATATAGATACAGATGCGCACCTGAACTTGCGGCCCTTCTTGTCTTTGGGTTTGATGTAGATGATGATGGGATAGATGCTCTGCTTCAGGAGATTCTCCACATGATTCAAGCCCAGCTGAAGCAGACAGTGTTTGTCCTGAACACACACACAGACAGAGTATAACACCCCTGACAGCAACATAATGTCGGCACAGATCTGGCCCAAATCTGGTCCGCGTGTAATCCACATGTACCGAATCTGGGCCACACTATGTTGCTGTATGGGACAGTGGTGACTCTGTGTTAATGTTTACCTGGTTAATGACCTCTTGAATACCCTGTAGTTTGATTCCCAGTGGTTGATCTGAAGAGTCTAAGAGGAACACACTTTTATCCTGATGCACACAACCCTCCAGCAGCTCTGCACACAATAATAATAGTAATAATAAATATGGCTGCGAGCAGCAATTATCGGTTTTCAAGGTATTCAAAAGGTATTGTTTTAATTAGCAAGCCTGTAACCATCTCCATCATAGATGGAAAAGGTCATTTACAGCAAATATACAGCAAACTATCGAGGTTGAGCCAAAAACCTAGGACTAGTTCGCCAAAGTTGGTTTTTGAAATCTCCAATATTTAATGAATGATTGGGTGGACAGCAGCAGTCCTAGAGGAAAAGCTGCTCAGAAGGAGGAGTTCTACCATGTGGTACAAACGTTGTAGGCGTGCGCGATGCACAATTTTTTACAAAAGTGAAAAACACGAAGGTGCCCCCCAATGGCCAATTTCTTTCGAATTTCTCACAGGCCTCTTGGGCCGTGAGTCGAACAGGTCCAATGAGTTTCGTTCCGATCGGACTCCGTTAACCTTGTCTGATAGCTGCTCAAACTTCAGTGGTTTTTCGAGATGTGTCAATGTCCTCATAGACAGTCATGGCACCTCAGATGAAGACATTGCACACCAATTTTCAAGTCAATCGGACTAACGGTGAAGTATTTATAGCCGTTTTCTTGTTTTTTTCCAGTTATAGCACCACCAAGAGGCCAGTCGCCGCATCCTTTTTCACACGACCACAGAATGAGCTCTTACATAGGTGTGCCAAATTTGGTGAAAATATCTCATGTTCACGAGTTATAGCCATTTTAGTAAAAGTGGCTCTGGCCACTTTGAATGTTTTGGGAGCCCTTAGGGACCCAGAATCGAAATTTCAACTTTTTTTTTTTTTTTTAATAACTATTTACAATCAGACTCCAGAGAATGGTGCTGCACTTGTTTGATTCTGATTGGGTCAAAAACCTAGGCCTAATTCGCAAAAGCAGGTTTTTCAAAAAATCCAAAATACCTGAAAATTTCACCAGGGTGACGATCAAATCTGAGAATTTCAATGATATAAGAACACAGATGTTATGAGCCATTTCGTACTTTTGACCGCTGTAACGCCCCCGTCAGGCCAATCGGCATGAGCCTTGGTGACGTTGTAGACGGTATGAGTACTACCAGCCCTCAAAGTTTCAAGTCTCTACAACTTGCCGTTTGGTCTGCCTGATCACTTTTAGGGAAGAATGCTGATCCTTGGAGGATCTAACAATTACAATAGGGTTTCAATGCTACATTCTTGTACCCCTATTAATAAAAATAATAGTGGGAAAAATAACATTTATTAAAAAGTATTATGTATAATCCATAAAATGGCAAAATATAGGGTTCAAGCACTTTAAGGCCTTTAAGCACATGCGTCAAAAGCTGTAATGTTTTATTTAGCAAGCCTGTAACCACCTAGATCACAGATGGAAAAGGCCATTTACAGCTAAAACAGTCGATTTACTAAGGAAATATGTTTTATAAATGTACATAAGCTTTTTACAGTTATCGAGGTTGAGCCAAAAACCGAGGACTAATTCGCAAAAGTAGGATTTTGAAATAATCTTCAATATTTAACGAACGATTCGAAGGACAGAGGCAGGCAAAATGGGGAGTTCTTCCATATGTTACCAATGATGTAGGCGTGTGCAAAAAAAAAAAAAATCGTGTGATACACAATCCTTTACGCACGTGAAAAATACGAAGGCGCCCCCTGGTGGCTGATTTCTTTTGAAATTCTCGTTTTTCTGTATATTTTTATTTTATAGTGCCAGTCACCGCATCCTTTGTCATGTGACCACAGACTAAGCCCGTACATAGGTACAATACTACATGCTTGAACCCCTAATAATAATAATAATTATGTATATTCCATAAAATGTATAATAAATGCCTGACATTTTTAATACAAAAAACAAAAAACAAACATAGAATAAAATGTTAAAAACAAATTATTTTTAAAAGACGAAGTAAATACCAGCTGTAAACGCAGGAGCAGTGCTATTTTAGTATCATTGATACTATACTATTATAGCATATAATAACTTTTTATTAATATTTTGAATTCTTTTTTATTTTTATATTTTGAGTTTTCATTTTAAGTTTAGTTTAAGTTTTAGTAATATTAAAGTATTTTTAATAATATTTAGTATTTATTCATATTTTGAATGAGTATTTTTTCCATATTTCATTTTAATTTTAGTTTGTGTTGTCATTTTTAGTAATAGTATTATAGTATAATCAGGGTATCTTCCGTTCATTCATGTTTTGATTTGATATTGAAATCAGAACAATTAGAAAACCGCACTTTTTTTCGTTTTTCATTTTCAAAATGAAAACGAAAAAACAAAAAATTGGCTTGATTTTTCTTTTTTCGTTCTGGGGTTGGAAACAAATAGGCAGTTTGAATATTCGATCTCTACATGTGGGCGGGAATGAAACGCCTCTTTCCGCTGATTGGTCAACCAGACGTCAAACCACGTCGTCATCAGTTGTTCATCGGTTCAGATCAACAGAATAAAAGTCCCTCGTTCTACAGCTGTACGGATTCTTAACGCGTTTATTCTACATTTTATCTCTTTCTCATCAAATAGCCAGACTAGTGAATGTTGACACAAATCGTTCTGATGCAGAGTCAGGGCTTAATTCTGTGTAGACATTAATTCATCACGTGAAATATTAGTTTATCTCATAAATATTAATTTACTTTGAAGCTGCACACAACTACCCCCAGCCTACAACTTTGATACATTGAGTGTAGAAATGTCTTTTGTTTTAGACAACATGGGATGGAATTGAAATGATAGATAGGCTATGAATATATATATCATGTGTGTGTGTGTGTATTTTGTGTGTACAGTCACAGCACATCTATTATGCCTATTCTATTTTGATTTTTTTTTTTTTTTTTTCATAGAGAAGAGTAGGACATGTCAAATGTCAAATATTATTAAAAGTTATCCTTCTGTTTCATATATGTATATAGGCAACATGCTATTTTTTTCCTTTTCTAAGAGCTATAACTTTTGTTTAAGGCAATATTCTCTAAGGCAATATTCGACATTAATTTCATAATCCAATTATCGTTTCATTTTGTCATTTAAAATTTTCTGTATTCAAAATGATGTTTAAAACATTAATATGATTACATTATGCAATTGTAATTCCTACACATATACTGCCCTCTCTGAGCAATCTAACAACTCATAAATCTAAAAGCAACTTCAGGTGGTGCTTCTTTGACACCTCTGCAAGCCTCTGGTTGATACTGATTTAATTGGTAACAACCTATAGCATCATATTATTCTAATTTAATTGACTAAATTTAATAACTTAACATAAAAGAAAGCATACATATTTAATAAGATTAGGAAAAAATCCCCAAATCCCCTGAAAATCAATTAAATCAATTACAGTTAATTTCTGACACAGACAGATGACAATAAATAGGCTATAAAAATACTCTTTATCTCATTATTGTTAGTGTTATTTCAGGGTTTTGATATATAGCCTAATATTGATAAAGTATAATTGATATCTTCTTAAGAGAGCACTATAATGGTTATTTTTTAACACTGTTTTAACATTTTTCCCTTTATTTATTTTACTTTTTTTAAATGTGTGATAAGCCTATTTCAAATTGGCATAAACGAGTTCACCTCCGTCATCAAATCATCCAATTCGCATTTTAAGTCCATCTCTCAATAGCACCGCTTTGATGAACTAAAATAACATGTAATATATTTTCATATCTGTCATATTTCAAATTCATCCCATGTCCAAAACTCAGGGTGTTGTCTACAACAAAAGTTATGACTGCTGCATATTTACATCGGCTACTGATTTGCACTTTTTAATTCAATGTGTGCCTATACATTCGCTGGCCAGTGCGTTGAGCAGCTTCGCTAGATTTTTATAGTTGGTCACTTCAATAAAACAGGCAGTGTGCTAAAGTTGTAGAATGGGGGTAATTGTGTGCAGCAGCAAAGTAAATTAATATGTCAATAGAACGAGATAAAATGTAGAATAAACGCGTTAAGAATCCGTACAGCTGTAGAACGAGGGACTTTTATTCTGTTGATCTGAACCGATGAACAACTGATGACGACATGGTTTGACGTCTCGTTGACCAATCAGCGGAAAGAGGCGTTTCATTCCCGCCCACATGTAGAGATCGAATATTCAAACTGCTTATTTGTTTCCAACCCCAGAACAAAAAAGAAAAATCAAGCCAATTTTTTGTTTTTTCGTTTTCATTTTAAAAATGAAAAACGAAAAAAGGTGCGGTTTTCTCATTTTTCTGATTTCAATATCAAATCAAAACATGAATGAACGGAAGATACCCTGATTTAGCATATATTATGATTTTGAATTAGTTTTTATATTTTCCACTTTTATTTTCATTTGTAGTAATTTTGTTTTTGTCAATTTTAGCTGTTTGTTGTCATTTAAGTAGTAGTATTATAATATTTATTAATATTTTGAATTACATTTTATTTATATTTTCCATTTTCATTTTAAGTTTTAGTTATTTTGATGTTTTTGTCATTTTAGTAGTTTTTGCAAAGTTTTGTAAACTTTGTCATTTTAGTAGTTTTTTTTTTTTTATGTATGTGGTTTTTTATTTCATATTTAGTTTAGTTTATTACATCACGTTTAACTTATTTTATGTCAGCTAGTTCCCAAAGCAACATTTTCATTCATATTTATATATTTTGTGTTATTTCAGTTAGAAAAAGTAACATGGTTTTAGTTTTATTTAACGCCAATAACTCTTAGTTTAGTTCATGCTGAGATTGTGGCTGTACCTGGATGGCAGGTGTTGAAGTCCAGACCGGATTCTGCCGGCTGCAGCAGCCGCTCGATGATCCCGCGTGACAGCAGAGACGGAGAGAAAATCACCGGCCGTTTGCTGGAGACACGAACCATCTGAACCAGACTGAATGGGATCAGCTGCTCCTCATGACCTAAACATACACAAATATATATACACATATACAAACACGCACTCAGTACTACTGATAGCTTGTGTTCCTTACATTCTGTCTAATTGGTTGAACGTATAAGTGGGCGGGGCTTACGGTTGCTGAGTGTGTAGAGCACCTGATTGGATGAGCCAATCGCACGATAGTTTGAAGCGACCGCTTTAATCAGCCGAATGCGCTCGGGGCTTTTCTTACAGAACTGAGAACAGACACAGAGAATACAGCTCAAGATCTGTGATAGAGAGACAGACAGAGAGAAAAAGACAGACAGGTATCTAAAGACAGACCATCACCTTCTTCCTGCATTGATTCTGTTCAAGCGCCATCGTACGAAGTCTCACCAACAGCAGCTGCTGAGCCCTGAACGAGAAACACACCTGTTCAGTCCTGACATCAGACATTTAACAAAGAAATTCAACATTACACCAAAAAAAAAATTTTTCTCTTTTTTTTCCACAGTTCAAATATCTAAACTTTCTGTAATCAAGATACATTTACTAGAGAAGCAAAATGGCAAAATAAGAAGTCTCGTTTTCAAGTTGATCAAAATGAAGCGAGTTTATGATTAAAATTAGAATTAAGTTTCTTTTTGGCAGATATTTGTTCTTGTTTTAATCATAAACTCCAGGACACGACACGAGTTTGAAAGCAGTCAAAATTGCATAACCTGACACAGTGACTATCATAACCCGGCATTAGACAAACCGATCGTTTCGCCTCATAAAACCTCAATATATCGTCAAGAGCCAAATCTTTTTGTGTCTTTGTTATCTGCTTTTTTTTTTTTTTTACTTTCAAGGTGACGTCAGCCTATTGACTTGTATGTTATGAATCACCAAGGTGTTTGAGATATCAACTAAAAATGCTTTGTAAATTAACCAGCAAATTTACATTTTAATGGGTGAACTAGGCCCTTTAATATCCAAGTCATTTTCAACTGTACATGATAAATGTATCTTGATTCTAAGAAATGGATTTGTAAAGGAAAACAAGATCAGAATATAAAGCAAGCAGCAACTTACGGGGTCAAGCTGAATAAGGGCACGAAAAGAACAATATTTGCGGACATGTCCTGATCACTGAGGTTAGGAAAAAGCTGTTTTTTTTTTCCAGCTGATGAACAATAAAACACATTAATGTCCACATCCGTTAATGTGGAAGCTAATATAGTTATCTTTATAATCATTGTTCTTGGTGTGAACAGGTCTTTATGGTCTGAAGAGTTAAAAGTATTTTGTTTGAATTCTTTATAATATTTCAATGTTAAGTGTGTTTTTTGTGTACCTGTTGTAGTTGGGCACGGCTCCAGCCTGCAGCGGCGCCCCCGTGTGTTTGTCCACGCGAACGCAGCGCCACTGATATTTGCCATTATAACGCGTGTCGGTGACGTGCAGCACATCGTCACAGCGGGCACTGAGACACGGCGGGTCGCCATGGGAACTGAGGTCAAGGTTCACGCGCACATAAAACGAGTCAGCGCCGGTGAAGGATGGAGACGAGAGTTCAGCAATTAAACGAGAGTAACCTGAAACGAGGGAGGGAAAGAAAATTAATGAATCAGATAATAATCTAAACTGATCTAAATAAACTAGAATCTTATGACATTTCTGATCTCGCTCTTTAATTATTTTTGTATATATATTAATGTAAAAAAATGCATTACGCTACTTGTTTCACAATAAACTTATATAAATATTCTTAAAGCAAATGAAAAAATCAGTCACAGCAAAAAACACAATCATAATGAGATACATTTTTTGCAATCACATTAATATCTCACACAGTTTTGCTTGAATCTTGTTTAAGGATGTTTAGGAGTTTTAACTGGAGAACTAAACAGCAACATCACTACTAAAAGTGATTTTCTTCCTCAGTTTTTTGGTCTTGTTTTCCAGAATGAAGAGAAACTAATCAAAAATATAGCTGCGAGCAACAATTATTGGGGTTCAAGCACTTTAAGGCCTTTAAGCACATGCATAAAAAGGTATAATGTTTTTATTTAGCAAGCCTGTAACCACCTAGATCACAAAGACCATTTACAGCTAAAGCAGTCAATTTACTAAGGAAATATATGTTTTATAAACGTACATAAGGACTAATTCGCAAAAGTAGGATTTTGAAATAAGGACAGAGGCAGTCCAAGAGGCAAAGTTGTTCAAAATGAGGAGTTCTACTTTATGGTATCAATGACGTGGGTGTGTGCAAAAAAAAAAAAAATCGTGTGATATACAATCCTTTACGCACATGAAAAACACGAAGGCGCCCCCTGGTGGCTGATTTCTTTTGAATTTCTCACAGGCCTCTAGGGCCGTGAGTCAAACAGGCCCAGCGAGTTTCATTCCAATCGGCCTCCGTTAACCTTATCTGACTGCTGCTCAAACTTCATTGGCTGATGGCGGACATGTTTTTCGAGATATGTGAATATCCTCGTAGACCGCAAGCCAGTTTTCAAGTCAATCTGACTGGCCGTTGCATAGCTATAGCTATTTTTGTGTTTTTTATTTTATAGTGCCACCAACTGGCCAGTCACCACATCTTTTGTCATGTGACCACAGACTAAGCCTGCACATACATGTACTGAGTTTAGTGAAAATATCTCAGTCCGTTCAAGAGGGATAGCCGTTTTAGTAAAAAAAGGCCATGCGCACTTTGAATTTTTTGGCGTCCCGTCGCAGACGTGAATCTAAATTTCAACTTTTTTTCATAATTACTGACAATCAGACTCCAGAGAATCTTTCTGCACTGGTTTGTTACCGATCCAGCGAAAAAACCTTTCGGACTAGTTCACAAAAGTAGGTTTTTGGGAAAATTTTGCCAGGGTGACGATCAAATCTGAGGATTCCAACGATATAATGCTGACTTCACGTACTCTCGGAATCATCGTAAATATGAGTTTCCTAGGTAAAAATTGCAAATGAACGCCCTCCCATTTCGAAACGTGAATGCAATGAGCTCGTAATCACGATTTCAGAAGTGGAAATTATCAAATTTCTGACAGAACGTGAAGGCAGCATAAGACACTTGAGCCTGTGAGTCAGGAGTTAAGAGCCATTTTGTACTTTTGACCGCTGTAGCGCCCCCATCAGGCTGATCGGGGCGAGCCTTGGTGACGCTGTAGACAGTGTGAGTACTACCAAGCCCTCAAAGTTTCAAGTCTCTACGACTTATGGTTTGGTCTGCCTGATCACTTTTAGGGAAGAATGCTAATCCTTGGGAATTCAAACCATTACAATAGGGTTTCAGCTCGACATGTTTGAATCACTAATAAAGTGAGTTTATGCTTAAAACAAGATCAAATATCTGCCAAATGGGGTCAGAAAAATTATCTTATTTGCCCTTTGAATTAAGTTGATTTTTCTGACTGCATTCTGACAGATATTTGTTCCTGCTTTAAGCATAAACTCACTTCATTTTGATCAATTTCAACACTTCATATATTAGGTTTTGTCATTTTGCAGCTCTAGTAAATGCATCTTGATTTAAGAAGGTTTATATATTTGTGCTGGAAAACAAGACACAAACAGTGAGTGAAAACATCACTTAGTGTCGTGAACTACAGAAGGTGGTGTTTCAGTTAGTGGTTGTTTGTCTCTCACCCTCCTGGTTGACTGTGTGTTTGAGTGCGTTCGGTTCGGTCCACCACCGCAGCGAGAAATGAGCCACTTCAGCCGTACACTGACTGAGACGAACACGACCCTCGGCCAACGACACCTGATCCAACTGACACACGCAACAGAACAAGCAGTAAAATGATTAATTACATTAAACAAGCGGTCCTGTAAAAGGGCGGGGCTTAGACATCATCTCTGATTGGTCAGGTGCAATGAGTTCAAAAAATAAACCTCCTATTTGAGATTTTCACTGTGAATTTTTAATTTAATATCTATTAGTCATCTGTCATTATTTAGGTCTAAATTAGTCTCCAAACCAGAATTATTGTCACATGATAATTTTTTTCATCTCAGGATGGACAAATCACAGTTTAACACATTTATTTTTGAGAATAGACATAAAAAAGCACTATCCAAACTAAAATTATTATAAATCAAGAATGTTTTAGAGTACAAACCTAAGTTTGGTCTTGTTTTAAAGAAGACACCCAGCCGATTATGGCTGAAGGGAAAGCACTTGAAAAATTTAAGTTCGAAAGAGTTATTTTCAAAAAATGTTCTATAAATCAAATGTAAATTTTTTATATAAAATTTATATTTTATCAAATATATTTTACTCTAGAATTGCTATCAAATGAGAGCCATATGTCTAACCAAGTTGAAGTTGATATCACAAAAATTTAAGTTCCCATGAGATTTTGTGTAGGCGCTGTACCAAAAATTGCCACCGGGTGTCACCGACATTCTACTGAATTTTTTGTAATGCATTCTTCTGTTACAAATTGATAGATTTCTGTCCAAATATCACTTCTATCACAAAACAGCTGGCAAATATGGAACAGTGAGTCTCAGAACTTTCCGACGATATGTGTTTTTTCAAGATTACAAAAGGTTTTGACTATAAAGTAGCTAAAATAAATATTGTAATATGAAACCTGACACCACCCACTAGGGGAGGAGCTTGCCAAAAAAAATTAAAGTACCGTTTCCATGGTAAGTCAACATCCAGGCCGAATCTTAAGTTTGTAAACTTTCGAATGATACCTAATTTACGATGATTACTAAAATATGTGATATGAACAAAAGGCAATAAATAAAAAGAGTGCCACTTAAGGTGTAAAAGTATTTTATAATGATTATTATGGTGTGTTTCCATATGTTCCTCAGGTACCAACTCTCTAAAAATACATATTTGAAAGATTTTCCAGCATGCAAATGTGAAGGTTTTTTTTATTTTTTTTTTAAATCGCTCATGAGCCATTGGAGTGACTTCCTGTCTGACAGGAAGCAGTTTTCAGTCTCTCACCTCCAGCAGTTCACTGCCCTCCTTCAGACCGCATCGCTTCGCAGGAGACTCCGCCCTCACCGTCTGGACGAACACGCCTGTCCGGTTGCCCCCGACAATAGTGATGTCATCGGCCAGACTGATGCTTTTGGGCAAAGAGGAGAGCGCCGGAGCCAAACTGAGAAAAGAATGACACGCAAATAAAGAGAGGAAAGTTTAGTGTTCACTGGTGCAACTGAACCCTGATTCAGATCAGACGAATCTAGTGTGAAAGCAGCCTGTTCCCAGTGATGATGAAGAGCTCGTACCGTGGTGAGGATGAGGATGACGATGATGAAGGTTTGATCGGGAGGGTCGGCATCACATTGATGATGTCAGGAGGAAAGAGTTGAGATGGCAGGGAACTCCACGAACTCAACAGACACGAGTCTGAATCTTCTACAACACACACACACACACACATTACTAACGTCTAAATTACAAACTTCACGTCCACATAATCATGAAAAAGACAAACATGAGATGAAAGAGACACATAGACAGTAGAGAAGTGAATCATCACTAGCCTCAAGATTCAAATTGATTCAAAAGGTAAAGATTTGGTTTCAAAATAATTGTCAAAGCATCATCATGCAACTTTTCCTCAATTATTTTACAAATTAATACACAATAGGGGTTAGCTTTGTCAAAATACCAAAATTTCAGTAGCCAGAACACCAAAAATGTCCAAAACGGCCATTGAACACTTATTTTTACTACTAATAATTATTTATGCAATTTAAAATAATCCACAAAAATTAATAATTAAAACAATTAGTAAGTCAATTTTATTTCTAAAACACATTTAAACTTTTACACTGACCAAAATGTTGCACAAAAGACACATTATATATATATATATATATATATATATATATATATATATATATATATATATATA